>NC_081416.1:57682339-57802617 GCF_949786415.1 Peromyscus eremicus
AGATGGCAGGTCTGATGAATCTCAATGAGGAACACGCCACATTCAGACGCCATCAGTGACTGGCGTTAATGACGGAGCGCTGGGAGAATGTCACCAGGAAAGCCTTTTCAAAAAGACATCATCGAAGGGTCTCTGGACCGGGGACTCCCATGCTGTGAGGCTTGGTTTAGAGAGCGGTGCCTCCTGTAAAATCTAATTACTTCCCCCTTGTGATTCTCAATCGACAGCGCAGACTATTAATCTTAATTGCCTTCTCCTGCCGCTTTCGTTTTAATGTCCGTGATAAATGTGGGGTGTCGGGGAGGCTGGCAGAGGTTTCACTGAGGAGTCCCCTAAATTGGACTGGAGAGTGGGATACAGGTGATAGTATCCCACTCCATTCGGCTCCCTTTTCGGAGATACCTGGAAGAGTTGTCAGTGTTGGTATTGGAGTGCTCAGAGTCTGTAGGGTTCCCGGTGGCCCCCATAAGAACGTTCTTTCCCGTGGTGTGGGTTTTATTCCCACCTCTGAATAGATGAGAAATCGGACTCTGAAAAGCGACAGTGTTGACATCAATGAGAGGTGAAGGTGGAGCCTTGTGTGGGACAGGCAGGGTGGCCTGTCTCAGGGCTTGGGGGGTGGGGGGTGAAAGCAGATCCACAGCTGGCCACATGATGAACTCTGGACTAGCTGGCATCAGCCTGCTTCTGGGCTTGTGGGTCGTATGGAAGAATGGGCATAGAGTGCTCAGACCTTTCTTCATATACAGAACAAGAGCCTGGGTTGTTCACACAGAGAACGAAAGTCAGTTATAACTGGACTTTCATAGTTCAGCAATGATCTGGAAGTGAGGGGTGAGTCCTGAAGGAAATTGAGGTTTACAGAGACAGCGAATGAGGGGGTGTTCCCTGGCGATCTGGATAACCATTCCTAGGTTTTGGCGGGTACCCCAGAGAGTGAAAAGGAGAATGGGGGGAAAAAGAGCTATTTTGCCAGCAGGGGGCGCTGTTGTCACCTTACAGACTGTCCAGGTGAGAGAGGAGGGGGTGCCTGCCTTCTGTAGCTTCTGGACGCAGATCTGGTCCCCAGAATTTCCAGTGCCCTGTGTGGTGCTAAGACCGACATCTCACCGAGTGAGTGGTATGGGCATCAGTGAGCAGGACTCCTGTGGCCTCTGCTGTTTTCTTAGGGCCCACACAGCTGCCAGGAGGGCCAGAAGGACTTGGCTGGGGGTCTGTTGATTTGGGGGAAAAAAACCAGCATTTTTTAAAATTCTTTGAAAGTTTTTTACTATTTTTTAAAATTATGTGTATCCTGTGACCTCTGCTGTTTTCTTAGGGCCCACACAGGTGCCAGGAGGGCCAGAAGGACTTGGCTTGGGGTCTGTTGATTTTGGGAAAAAAACAAAAACAAAAACAAAAAAACAGCATTTTTTTTAATTCTTTGAAAGTTCTTTACTATTTTTTAAAATTATGTGTATGTAGTGTGTCTGTCTGTGTGTGGGAATACGCTGCTAAACACAGATGCCCAGAAAGGCCAGAGGTGTGATATGCCTTTGGAGCTAGTTGTGGCTGCCCAGTGTGGGTGCTGGAAAGGGACCTCAGGCCCTCTGGCAGAGCAGTACACGTTCTTAACCACTGGGCAATCCTTCCAGCCCCAGTTCCATACAGTTGTGTTCATCATGTCCATCTACCACTACCTCCCTTCAACTCCCTCTAGAACCCCCACAAAATCTCCCTCCCAGCTTAGTGTCCTGTTATTTATTTATTTACTCATCTATTTCCTTATTTACTGTTGTTGTTATTGTTTTAAGACAAGGTCTCTCTATGTAGCTCTGGCCATCCCGGAAATAGCTATGAAGCCTAGGCTGGCTGTGCTTTTGAGGCAATCCTCCTGCCTCAGTTTATCATGTGCTGAGATTACAGGCCTAAACTGTCATAGCTGGCTTCATTATTTCTTTTAAAATTCAGTGTCAAGCTTAGGAAAAGACAAGACAGAAAGCCAGTCCACAGTCAAGGGGCGTGACTGACCACTAATGGGGGAAAAGGTGGTTGTAGGTCACTAAAATGTTCCATACTATGAATGTGGGGATAATACTTATTAAAACTCTCAAAACTAGCCAGGTGGTGGTGACAAAATACCTTTAATCCCAGGATTCGGGAGGCAGAGGCAGGTAGATCTCTGTGAGTTCCAGTTCAGCCTGGGCTACAGAGCGAGATCCAGGACAGCCAGGGCTACATAGACAGACCCTGTCTTGAGAAACTAAAAAACAAACAAACAAACAAAACAACAAACAAGCAAACAAAAACCTCTTAGAATTGTGCTCTGAGGGGCTGGAGAGATGGCTTAGAGGTTAAGAGCACTGACTGCTCTTCCAGAGGTCCTGAGTTCAATTCCCAGCACCCACATGGTGGCTCACAACCATCTGTAATGAGATGTGGCCCCTTCTTCTGTGTACATAATAAATAAATAAATCTTTTTTTAAAAAAAAAAAAAAAAAGAATTGTGCTCTGAGGGGCCTACAAGATGACTTAGCAGATAAAGGTGCTTACCTGAAGCCTGAGTTCACTGCCCAGGGCCCACAATGCCCAGAAAGGCCGGAGCTGAAAGAAGAGAACTGATTCCCACAGGTTATCTTCTGACCTTCACACATGCACCATGGCGTGGACGGACACACGGACACACACACACACACACACACACACACACACACACACACACTACACAAATAATTTTGTCCTTCAAATCAGGATGGAAGGTGGAATTTCTAAATTTTACCGAGTGGGCTTCTGAATTTTAAAGGTGTGTTAATTTAGAACCTGTTTTTGTTTATTTTGTTTCTTTTTCATTGTTGAGACACACTACACAGAATGTGCCCAGTCAACTGTTTCTCAGGTGTGGCCTAAGGATTTCTGTGCTTATCTCGTCATAGAAGTAGGTGTCACCGGGAAACCTGTCAGAGGGTACATTTTATCTTAAATCATACATTCAAAAATCAGATGGGAGGACCCCCTGGCTGTCTTGGGAACGGCCCTTGACCCAGCTTCCCCACCTAGAAAATGCAAGAAGACGCTGCTGCAGAGGATGTCTGAGAATGTGGTTGTCCACCCCTGACTACAGGAGGATAGGCCCACAAAGCAGGAAGGCAGATCCAACAAGCAACTCTGGTGTAGGGACTCCCGGCACCCACCAGCTATCCCTGGATTCACCACTAAGGGCTCCCGTCACCACCAAGGGGGCTTGGTTCATGTTGGTCTGATTCCTGGCTTCCCATCAAGGGCAGGCCAGGGTGTGAGAGCAAATGCCCAGCTCAGGTTATGCAGGGCACCTTTCCCCAGCCCAGGGGAGGTGAAAGGGGCATCTGGTAGCCAGATGGACAGAGAAAGGGCTTCGCCTCCTCTGCTCCATCTTCTGTGTCCCCTTAGGTTGTGTTCCTCTGGGCTGCGCTGGCTGTCAATCATTTAGATGGGGACGAAGTGCAATCCTAGCCACAGCTGGGAGGTTGCTCTCCTGAGGTCCAGTGCCCAGGATGCCAGTGAGCTGGGGCCTGTGTGGCCCTAATTTAATATGGCTCAGTCTCCTGCTGTCTGCCAGTGGAACTCTTGCTGGTGATGCTCCTGGGAGCCCAGCAAGGTGGGTGGAGTCAGTGGGGTAGAAATACATCCCTGTGGACAGAGCAAGCTCTCCATTTTCAGTTCCTGATTCCCACGCCTTCTGTTTGTTTTAAGGGATCCTTCTGGATGCTTCCTCATGAGACACTTGGAGTTACATTCTCTGGTCCTCTTGAACTGGGGCCTGGTGGCTTTGAATGTGTTTATGTGACATCTCCAGGGATACAGTGCTGGTCTGGGTCCTGCTCTCCCCCTATCTGGTGCTGGGTTTGCTGTGAATGACTATGACCACAAACACAGTTGGTAGCATCTGAAGACCCCCAGAAGCCTCCAATGACTTGTCAGAGCTCACACTGAAGACCCTCCTGAAGGGCAGCATGGCATCTTTCCTATTCCAGAAGCTCCTGCCCAGCAATGATCAGCATCTGTAAAAATGGCCACAGCCATTTTAGGACACTGGTCACCTGGCAGCCCTTCCAGAGTGATGGCTGCTGCTCGTTCCAACCACGAGGGGATGATTTTCCCACACCGGTCAGTTTGCAAGCAGCAGGGCTGGAATCCAAACACAAGGCCACTGGCCTCTATGAACCCCTTCAAGAGTGGGGGGCAAATAACCATGGACTAACAGTGACTTTCATAGAGATTGACCCCTCATAGCACCAAGGGTTGGAAACCAGAGATCCAGACACGAGCAGGAGCCAGGTGTGGGGTGTATGCCTGTCATCCCAGCACTCGAGAGGTAGAGGCAGGAGGACCAGGAGTTCAACGTCACTCCTTCGCTACATAGGGAGTTCAAGGCCAGCCGGAGCTACAGGAGACCTGGTCTCAAACAAAATAAAATAATAATAATGATAATAATAATAATAATAATAATAATAATAATAATAAATTAGATGAAGGCTGGAGAGATGCTCAGCCATTAAGAACACTGGCTGCTCTTCCAGAGGACCGGGGTTTGATTCCCAACACCCACATGACAGCTTGCAACTGTCTATAATTCCAGTTCCAGGGGGTCCAATAGGTATATATATATATATAGTGATGCATGCAGCCAAAACATTCATATACATAAAGTAAAATAAGTATAAATCTAAAATATATTTAAAATAAAATAAAGAATGGATATGGGCAGGCTTACATGTTTCCAGGCACTGAGGCCTGTTCCTCAGCCTTGCTGGCTCCAGGTCCCACTCAGTTCAAAGGAGCCTCACTTGGCCTTGGCCTTCATCTCCAAGCGGTCTCTGTTTGCTTTCTTCCCAGCTCTCCCTGATTTGTTATTAGCTATATGTTTTTGAGTTTAGCCCCACACTCAGCAAGGATGTGGCCTCGTGTGTGTGTGTGTGTGTGTGTGTGTGTGTGTGTGTGTGTGTGTGTGTGTGGTTTTGAAGACAAGGTCTCACTGTGTACTTCTGGCTGGCCTCAAACTCACAGAGATCCACCTGCCTCTGTTTCCTGAGTGCGGGGATTGAAGGTGCATGCCACCTCACCCGGCCTGTTTGAAGCTGTTTGTTTCTCTCCCTGCAGAAAGGTCCTTTGAATGTGGGGGCTGGAAGGACACACCCTGGGGACCACCACTCAGCATGGTGTGAGTGCTCCTAGTCAGTGTTCCTCAGTCCCCAGCTTCCAGGTGCTTTCCCCATTGCTCGGAGGAAGAAGTGGTTGGCAGTGGGTCCCCAGAGTGTGGACGTCAGCAGAGAACTCCCTGTGTGCAGTCTGAGGGTCCTAGTCAGAGGCATCGTGGAGGGAACTGACAGGCCCTAGGAGGCTGGACTCTGAGAGTCCCTCCACAAAGGACCCTCACTAAAGGACTACCACCATGGCTCCCTGAACCTGGTCCCTTGTTGGCCTGACCCTGTCTGTCTCCAGCATATTACAATCTCATCTGTGATGGGATCCTGGGCTTTCTGTAGGGGAGGCCTGTAGGAAGGTGGAGCAAAGTGTCCCCAACTCTCCCTCCCCTGGAAAAATTCACCAGAGGCAACAGGATGGTGAGTATCTCACAGGCAGTGGAGGTTCCCATCCTCGGTGGCAGCTCCTGGCTTCTGCGAAGCACTGGGTTCCTCCTCGGGGACACCTGCGAAGCCTCCTCAGCTGAGCACAAAGGAGTGTCCCTTCATGGTTAAAGAGTGAAGGGCAAGGCTTCCTCTTACCTCTCAGCTGACCTGGCTCACCTAAGAGGGCTGACAGGGGATACACTGGAGACCCCCAGCATGGCTGCCTTTTTCCAGGACCTACTAACATGTCCGTTATCCCCATTCCAATGTCCTGTGTTAAGGGTCCATCTTCAGTTCCCACCAGGACCAAGATGGGACCTAACAGAAGCCTGTGAGCCTCATTCATCGGGAAAGAGAAGAGCCCAGAACTGCAGGAAGTGCAAAAATGTTCAAAGCAGATGACAAACTCCTTTCGCAAAGGGCTCTGCTACAGGATGAGTACTTTGGCTCTGAGGGAGTCTACAGCTATGTTGGGGGAACAGGGAGCTGGTTCTCTCTTGTCTTGTTTCCCATCTTTTCTCTCACATTCCCCATAGTGAACAGACTGCTCTCCTCGTCACAGCCCAGAAGCTGTGAAACCTTACAAACGATATTTTCAAAGTGACCCATGGCCACAGACAAAGGAGTCCGTGACGTGGTTGAGTGACTCCATCAGTCAGCACTGAGTAGCCACATTCGGGGACGTCAGTGCAGCTCCAGTGGTCAAAGGCACATGGACAGCACTGTCTCACACGTCCCTGAATGTCACCTTCCTCCCAAACAAAGCCCTAGGTCCCTGCACAATGGCCTTCCAGTCAGGCTTCTCCGGCCGGAACCATCCTGGTGTTTTCCTTCGAGGGTCAGAGGCGCTGCTGCCCTGGAGTGGAATCCGAGTCTCAGCTCCGTTCCTCAGCAGCCCGGGCTGTGACCTCATGGAGCCACTTTCGGGCTACTTTGTGCCTGCTGAGGAGCCTTTTAACTTTTCGCAGCTCCAGCCTGACGTCTCCAAAGGGCTCATGAGAGTCTCAGGGACCTGGCAAACCTGGCGATCCCCAGTGCTTTGATTCACGGAACAGATGTTCCGTGACACTGCGGGGTGGAGGGAGGCGGGGTGGAATTGAATAAGAATAGGGGTGTCGGCTCCCAGATCTGCCAGAGTTCTGCTCCCGGTTCGGGCTGTTAATGGGTGGGGAACAAATTGGGGTTACCACCTGTGGTCCAGCTGACGGGGATGTAGAGGACACACAGCAGGTCAGGACTGGGCAGGACTTCCTCAGACCCAGAAGCTGCCTGGGTCTCTTCTAGGTCTCATTTTCCCCGGGGTCTCTCTACTCTGTAGGACTGTTCTAGGCGTGATGGTGAGATCTTCATTTTTTCTTTTCTTTCTTTTGTCTTTTTCTTTCTTCTCTGTTCTTTTTTTCTTTTCTTTCTTTTCTTTTCCTTTCTTTTCTTTTTTTTTTTTTTTTGACTCAATGTTTCACTATGTAGCCCTGGCTGGCCTGAAACTCAGTGTGTAGACCAGATTGGCCTCAAACTCCCAGAGATCCACCTGCCTCTAACTCCTCAGTGCTGGTGGGATTAAAGTATGTGCACCATGCCAGGCCTAGGTACTGTTACTCGTTAGTTCTGTCCCCTAGCCAGCCACGAGAGGGCCCAGGAGAGGTTAAGCACTACATTTCCCTCCTACAGCCAACGGCTTTTAAAAAAATTTTTATTATTTATTATTTGTTCTTTTATTTTATTATTTATTATTTGTATTTATTTATTATTTGTATTTATTTGTTTGTTTGTTTGTTTGATACAGAGTTTCTTTGTGTAGCTCTGGCTGTCCTGGAACTCACTCCGCAGACCAGGCTGTCCGAGAACTCTCAGAGATCCACCTACCTCTGTCTCCCAAGTGCTGGGATTAAAGGTGTGTGCTACCACTGCCCAGCAGGCTTCCTTTATCTTTAATTTTAAAAAATTATAAATTTTCAATGATGTGGGAAGGGATGTGAGCATATTGGTGCAGTACCCACAGAGGCCAGAAGAGGGCGTCAGAGCCCCTGGAGCTGGAGTTGCAGAAACTTGTAGGCTTCAGAACATGGGTGCTGGAAACAGAACTTGGGTCCTCTGTAATCAGCAAGTATTCTTAACCTCTGAGCTGTCTCCACCCCACTGGCTTATCTTACCACAGGGGCTACTGGGAAGGCTAAGCTTGCAGCTGGTCCCTGTGAGATAAAGAAGCCCTGCTGCAAGGCCAGCTATGTTAAGGCAGAGGTAGCACAACTCCACAGTTGATGGACAGGTAGTAGGCGGGAATCATGGTGGTCATGCCTGGATAACTGGAGGCTTGCCAAAGGATTGAGTGTGCTGAGCACAATCACCAGAGTGCCCAGCTTGCAACCCCACCATGGTGCAGCATGACCCTTTTATTTGTGTGTTTATCTTCTCCTTGTAGCTCCCTTTTCCACTAGCCCCTCACAGGGCAGCCAGTGACCTCTTTCCCCAACTCTCCAGCTGCTCTCTAGCACCTAGCCAGGTGCTCAGGCATTGCAGGTACTCAGTAAGTATTCGTGGGGTGAAGGAACTCAGGTTGTAGTGGACGGCTGGAGAGAAGGGAGCTTGGCCCGCAGAGAGAGGTAAGAATGTCAGCAGATCTGCCCAGAACAGGAAAGCTACAAGATAATCTGGCTGCCTGTTATCCCAGCATTTGATAGGCCAAAGCAGGAGGATTGCTGCTAGCGTGAGGCCAGTGTGGATTACATGACAAGACAACAGACTGTGGGCTGGAGTGACCCAGAGTCTCGGGAGCCAGACCACAGCAGCTGGAGAGACTGTGGACCACCGCACAGGGGCTGAGGCACACTGTAGCACACTTGTAATGTGGGGCAAAGCACAGTGGAGCAGTCACTAGCTGTGGGTGCACAGGAACACCTTCCTCTCTCCACAGTTTTTTGTAGCCTGTTGCCAACAGAGTTTTGGTGACAGTTGCATTTCTCAGTGACTGCACACCCCAGGGCTCACAGAGGAATCCTGTGTTAATCTGTGTGTGTGTACAAACGCCTCCTGCCTTTTTCTTTAATCATTTATTTTTACTTATTTGGCTTTTGTTTGTTTGTTTGTTGTTTCGAGACATGGTTTCTCTGTGTAGTCCTGTCTGCCTTGGAACTCACTCTGTAGACTGGGCTGTCCTCCAACTCAGAGATCTGCTTGCCTCTGCCTCCCTCATGCTAGGGTTAAAGGCATGTTGCTACCACACCCGGCTTCTTTTTCTTTTTCAGGTATGTATGCAGGTGGAAATCAGAGAAAGATCCTGGGTGTCATCCCTAGGAACACTGCCAACTCCCTAAGACAGGGTCTTTCACTGAACTAATGCCGGGCTGCCTAGCAGAGAGCCCTAGGCATCCTCCTGCCTCTGCCTCTTCAAAGCTGGGGTTGCAAGTGTGTGCCATCACACCTGGCATGTCTGTGTGGGTTCTGGCATTGAACTCAACTGAGCCGTGTCCCCAGCCCTAATTTTGCTTTTGTGAGGTACAGCTGAAGGGCCACTGGTTCTGACGGCCACCATAGACGTTTTCCTCATGACTGGGGAATCCCAAGTTCTGACATCACTGAGACCCCAAATGGGTTCCTAGAAGCGACAGGGAGAAATAGACAATAGTGCTGTGGAATACTATGCAGTCAAGAAACAGGAATAATTCTTACACCTATGAGTGAATCTGAGAGATATGATGGAGGGGGAAAGGGCAAAATGTGCACACACACACACACACACACACACACACACACACACAGAGTGCAAAGATGAAAGGCAGCCCTCTGGAGAGGTGTGTCTGAGCTGTTAAACTACAAAGCAGTCAGTGAAGAGGCAGAAGGAAGATTCCCTGGGGCAGGGAGGCCAGGCTGGGGTCAGGAAGGGCATAGGGTGGGGGCTGTGGGCTGACCAGGCCCTTCCTGCTGTTGGGTGCCGGTGTCCTGTGGGCATCTGCTTCACAATGACCCCAGAGTCCCTGTGTGCTATTGCCTTGTACTCTAGGTACTTCTCAGTGTCCCAGCTGCTAGGTGAGCACCGAGGGGTGGGGCCGTGAGCACCGAGGGGTGGGGCCCCCGTGAGCACCGAGGGGTGGGGCCCCGTGAGCACCGAGGAGTGGGGCCAGGCTTTTCCACTGGGATGTTAATGATTGGAGGCCATCCCCAAGCTGTGCAGGGCTATGGCTTGACAATTGGCCTCTAATTCCCACCTCCAAACAACTGAAGAATGGTGTTTATGGTCCCTGGTCACACCTGGAGGCCGGAGTCCAAGGAGCGGGGCCTCTTTCCTGGGCACTTTGCTCCGAGCAATGCAGGACAGTAGCCATGCTTGTCCTGACCTCTGGTGCCAAATGGCTGGGCCACTGAGGCTCTGAGGTTGTCCTGGGTGAGGGACTGCACTGTCCTTCCTGGGTGCTACAGGCCGATTCTAAGGCCCTTTGAGGCCAGCTGGCACCAGGACACAGAGCCACACCCTCAAGAAGGTTCAGAGGCCCAGAAGCTGCCCAGAGGTGGTGGCAGCTGGGGACACTAAGGGCCAATTCATAGGAGGCTGCTACTTTTCTGAGGTGTGGCATTCCACAAGGTGATGGCCTCAAGACCCTGGGTTGGGGACCTAAACTGAAGGTGGTCTTGGTCTCTGAATGGGTCAGAGGTCACCGTGGCGTTACATTTCAGAGGCAGCCATCAGAGGGGCCAGCCTCTGTAGAGCCGGTGCTGGGTGTGGCCCTGGACAGTAACAGAGTGGAGGTTGGTTGACACCTGCCTACCCACCAGCACTGGGCACCAACACCGTGTGAGACTGTCACCTTCTGTCCCACGGGGATCACAGCCTCAGGTTCTGCCATGCACCTACTGTGTTGTGGCTGCTGGAAGCTTAAGCAACATGGGGAGCCTGTCTGTCATCGGGAGAAAGGTCCCGAGTTACCCGTGGGGAACTGAAGCTGAAGCAAGGCCAACCCACCAGGGCCCTGCAGAGCCAAGTGCTGTGGTCTTCTCTGGACAATTCCACAAGAAAAAGCTGAGGGATGCTCCAGGGGACACAGCCTGTGACATGCCTCCCTCCTAGGATGATTTCAGGAGGCATTTGTTGGTTTATTTTATTTATTGTTTGTTTGTTTTCACTGCTGGGAGTCAAACCCAAGGCTCTGCACCACTGAGCTAATCCACATCCCTCTTTCCATCTTATTTTGAGGTAGTCTTATTAAGTAGCCCAGGCTAACCTTGAACTCTTCTGTAGCCCAAATAGGCCTTAAATGTTCCATCCTCCTGCCTCGGTTTCCCCAGTAGCTGGGATAACAGGGCCTGCTGGTTGTAGGTGTTCAAAGAACCTCAAGTTGGGTGTTCATCCATAGCCAGCTCAGTGGTCACATGACCCTTTCCTCAGGTGCCTGCTGTGGTGGTCAACTCATGGAGGCTGGTGCCAGCTGGACCCGATCCCAAGAACTTCTTGTTCCTGTGGGCAGGAACCGGCCTGGTCTTTTGGGTCATGCCCAGGGGACTGGAGACACCATGAATTCTATCTGTGTGACACCACAGTCTGGCCCTGCCTGTCTCTGGTGGGGACACACTGAGAGCTGACAGCCCCAAATTCACCCTAGTTGATAAAAGAGCTGGAGAGACAGGTGTGGGGAGCGTGGGAGGAGAGCCAGCACAGGCCTTTGAGCATGGTTGGCACAAAGGGGAGAGTTGGCAGCTCTGAAGTCTTGCCCACTGCCACAGCATCTGTGCTGTAGAGGGAAAGAAAGCCGCTCGTGCTGGGCACATGGCATGTCAAGCAGTGGAACACTGGCCAGAAGCCAGGAGTCCTTGCGCAGGCCGCAACCTGCACAGCTGTACAAGGCTTGCCTGCCTGGACAGATGTGTGGGATCTCGCCCACCTGTGTGTATGCATACAGGTGCAGACTGTCCAGAGAAACGCAGGCACATGCATGTACACGCACACACACACGTTCTCACAACCTTTCAGTTCCAGGATGAGGGTGGATAGATAATGGAAGCCCTTGGAGGTTCCCGAGCCAATTAAACATGATAAATCTCCATAGAGCAGAGGTTCTCAGCTTTCCTTGTGCTGCGACCCTTGAATACAGTTCCTCAGGTTGTCGTGGCCCTCAATCATAAAATTATTTCATTGCTACTTCATAACTGTAATTTTGCTACTGTTATAAATTGTAATGTAAATACCTGATATGCATGCGACGCCAGGGGGTCGTGACCCATAGGTTGGTAACTGTTGACATCAAGCCTGACCTGGAGACTGGGAGACCCAGCTGCTCGCCTGTCTGCCTGCAAGGAGCTTGGTGTAGCTGTCCCTATGATCCCACTATGGCACGTGGAGGCTATAGTTGACCCCATTGTTGAGACACTGGCAGGCTTGCCCGGCTCCCAGAAGTAGACAGGAGGAGTGTTCTGGGCCCAGGGTCTCTGTGTCACCTCTGGCTGGGGCTGCACCCTGCAGAGCTCAGGCCATGGAGGAGGCACAGGAGGACCATTGCATGCCCTGGCACTGTCCAGTGAGCCACTGTCCTGAGTCCCTCCAGTCTCAATCTCCAGAGTCAGGTTTACAAGCTGAGGTCAGAGGTCATCCAGACATCCATGCCAGGCCAGAGGGCTGACCTTTTTGTGACCAAGTCAGAGGAGCCCTGGGACTCCAGTAAGGAACTTCAGATCCCTTGGCCACCATCTGAAATACTGCTTGAGGGTTGATCCTAATCACCCCTAATTTAGGGGACAAATGGCCAATTAAGGGACCATTTGAGAATCAGAGAAGCAGAAGGGTAGTGAGGAGACAGACAGACAGATGCGACACAGCCCCCCACCATCACATGGTCAGAGAGTCTGTCTGCCAGCCGGGTGGAAGGCACAGTCTCGTCTCTGGACATCAAGGAATGGGGAGGGGTACCCTTAGAGCCACCAAAGTCCCCATGGCAACGTCCCCCAAGGGCTCTGCAGCTCATGTAGCTCCTGATTCTGCCTCTGACACTCAGTAATAGAGATGTTCATATTAGGTCCACACTGGACCCTTGGCTGGGACAGCCGGAGCCCGAGTGTAACCTTAGTTTTATACATGCAGGCCTGGGGCTGGAAGGGGGCGAAGAAGAAACGAACAAGCAGCAGACAGACAGAACTCGAGTGATAGTTACCACACAAGTATGAGGACCCGGTTCCGATGTCTAGTTCCTGCATGGAGACAGACATGGTGGTGGATGTCTGTAATCCCAGGAGTCACAGACAGGAAACTCTCCAGAAGCTAGTGAGCCTGCAGGACTGGGGTACATGGCAGAGAACAGGAGATCTTGCTTCTTGGCCCTCAACACCACAGAGATGCTGGGAGATGACTGACCATCCCACAAGCAGGCCCCTTATAGAGGAATCCCCATGACTCCTTCAGGCCCTTGAAGGCCATTATCTAAGTGCTCCTCTGTTCTTGGGTCAGGTGTCCACTGTGGACAGGTGACCTTTGGTGACATTCCTGCCTCCTCATTGATCTGTGAGGCCCCCCATGGCAGGGTAAGCCCTCTTTATCTGATGGCCCTGGCTCAACCCAGGGCTGGCTGGCCCTTGTAGTGCCTGTTGAGCAGATGACTAGGGACCCTACTGTCCACCAAGGCCTATCTAGAGTGGATACAAAGTACTGAGGCAGGAAGCCAGCTGGCATAAAGTCTCTTTGCTCCTGGCAGACCCCTGGTTTCCTCAGCACCCATCAAGGCAGGGATGTGGGGAGGGACGCTCATAGGAATCCCCATACCAGTTTACAGCCGTCTGTAACTCCAAGGGATCAGATGCCTTCTGAAGGCATAGACCTACACGCAGGCAACACACACACACACACACACACGCACGCACGCACGCACGCACACACACACACACACACACACGCACGCGCGCGCACACACACACACACATATATATACACACACACACATATACACACACACACACACACACACACACACACACACAAATTTTAAAAGAAAAAGGATAGAGGGAGGAGGGAGAGAGGGCAGCTTTAAGTGTTGCTGCACTGCCTGGAGAGGAAGAATGAGGACTTTCATGGCCCTCGGTGGCAAAGGCGCAGCAGAGGAATTCCAGACCAGTGACCTTTGCGGGAACAGGCCACTCTTCAGCTGCCCAAAGCTCTGCGGGCGTCGCCTGTGGCCTCTCCAATCTCTAGACCACTTGTTTCCCCAGCCCTGACATCTGAGGACAACTCCAGCTGGGGGTCTGCTAAGGACCTCAGCTCTCCTTTCTGAAGGACGAGATGGGCCGACGATCAACATTACCTCTTTGCCCAGCAGACTGAGCCCTACTTTGCTGCTCCTTCCTCCCTTACCCAAAGGAGTCTTGGGAGGAGCCTGTGACTGCATCAGCAGTGGGGGAGGTGGTGAGCACGCTCAGTGGCAATGACCAGACCTTGCCATGACCTCCACTTTGCTTTGATTTCATGACCAATCTTTTGGGGTATTTGCAGTTTTTCTGATCTCTTGCTACATGGCCTGCCTCCCTCAAACTTAGCTCTAGATACCCACCTTGGTACTGGCAGATGGTTTATGCAGTTTGGATCCCTTGTACCCATGTGAGAAGCTGGGCGTGATGGCACACACTGGAGCCCAGGGGAGGTGGATACAGGGGGAATCCCTGGAGCTCACTGGATAGCCAGCAAAGCTGAATCAGTGAGGTCCAGGTTCAGTGAGAGACAGGGTCTCTCTCTGAGACTGACAGGGTCTCTCACCTGTCTGTAACTCCAGTTCCAGGGAATCTGATGTCCTCTTCTGGTCTCTGCTGGTACTGCTGTGTATACATGGTGTACAGACTTACATGCAGGCACACACTCATACATATAAAATAAAAACACATAAACCGCCTGGCGGTGGTGGCGCACGCCTTTAATCCCAGCACTCGGGAGGCAGAGCCAGGTGGATCTCTGTGAGTTCGAGGCCAGCCTGGGCTACCAAGTGAGTTCCAGGAAAGGCGCAAAGCTACACAGAGAAACCCTGTCTCGAAAAACCAAAAAAACAAAAACAAAAACAAAAACAAAAACAAAAAAAAACCACATAAACCTTAAAAAACAAAAACAAAATGAAAAGTAATAGAAGATGACACGTGACATTGACATCTGGTCTTCACATATGAATGCATGCATGTGCACAACCAATACACACATACACACACACACAAACACATACACACAGAACTTGTGTTGTAAACAGGGCCAGTTAATCACTTCTCCTGTCCCAAGAGGAAGTTACAGTGAACACTGGGATCATTTGTATCTGATACTCTACCCACAGGCTTACTTTTGTGTTGTTGTTGTCTGTTTGTTTGTTTTGTTTTTTGATACAGGGTTTCTCTATGTAGCCCTGGCTGTCCTGGAACTCACTTTGTAGACCAGGCTGGCCTTGAACTCACAGAGATCAGCTTGCCTCTGCCTCCTGAGTGCTGGGATTAAAGGTGTGAGCCACCACCACCCAGCAGGTTCACATTTTTAACATAGAATCCCCAATGGTGTTGCTATTTTAGAAGGCTCTGGAACTTTTAGGAGATGGGACCTAGCTGGAGGAGGAAGGTCACTGGTCCCGGACCCCTTTCCTAGACATCATAATATGAACCAAATTGATCTGCCTCAACCTCACAAGTGTTGGATGACAAGCATGAGCCACTAAGCCTGGCTTCCAAAGGTGACATTCTGAGGCTCCATACAGACACTAATTTTGGGGATCATGGTTCAAATGAGCGTTTCTTTTGGTGTTTTACCTGTGTGAACTTTGCCTGTGCTTCAGAGCAGAGCTGCAGCCTGCCCTGTTATTCCTGCCCACCGTTGGGAAAAGAGACCCAGCTAGGAACGTGCCTGACTAAGTGAGCGCTCACACCAAGTAGGTAGCTGGCAGAGTAGAAGTCAGTATTCCCATGCAGAAAGTGACTCTTGGGTAGGCTATCCCACCCTCATGGCCATGGCCTCCACTGCAGGCCAGGGCTACTGCTGGACAGGGTCCTGTAATGACTCCTTCCGGTGTCATCCCTGTGAGAGCTGTCACTTCAGGTGGCCGCCCTGCGGGCCCCTCCAGGTGGGCTCCAGGGCCTTCAGAACAAGGTAATGATCAGAAGTGCTCTTTATCACATCCCCCTTAATGGTCCATTAAAGGCAAGCTGGGGCCTAATGATTACAGGGAAAGTTCCACTGGCTGTGCCTTTGAAATACACGGAGGCTTGCGGGCACTGGGCAGAACGGGGTGTTTGAAGTGGCGGTCTTTCCAGGAGCATCTGGAAGGCTGTGCTGCCTGCATTACAGACACACTGGGCACAGTCCGCCTCAGAGGGGCCCAGTGCTGGGCTGCACTCTCTGGGTTGGTGTTGGGTGTGGAAAGCTGGGATGGGGGGGCAGATAGGAAGGGGATTTATTATTTATTTATTTGTTTTTTTGTTTTGTTTTGTTTTGTTTTGTTTTTTTTGAGCAGGGTTTCTCTGTGTAGCCCTGACTGTCCTGGAACTCACTCTGTAGACCAGGCTGATCTTGAACTCACAGAGATCTGCCTGCCTCTGCCTCCCAAGTGCTGGGATTAAAGGTCTGTACCACCACTGCCTGGCTTCAGGGAGGGGATTTTTTTTTTTTTTTTTTTTTTTTTTTTTTTTTTATCTCTCTCTGAGTTGAACTTCAGGAATTGTTAACTCCAAAGAACCAGACTTGGCTTATTAATTCAGGCCAAGTCAATAGGTTACTGTGCATTCTGGTAACAAGTTTAAAATAAACCCACATTTGAGGCCCAGGGCATCCCCATCCTGATTGAAGGCCTGGGACAAAAGACTGTATTTTGGGGACCAGCAACTTCCATTTTCCTACTCACCCATGGCATCCTAAAAATACGTATCAAACACCTATTTTGTGCTCTCTAATGGGGACAGCCACGAGACACTCTGGGGCTAAGTGCTTGGGTGAGTCATTTGGTCACTATCAGGAGAACCCAGGTAAGAGATGATTGGGGTGGAGACAAGCGTGCTTTGGAGGAAACCAAGGCAGCCTCCCCTCAAGTGGAGATCTGCGTGTACCTTTCGGCTTAGCTCACCTTCATTCCTAAATGGCCACCTTCAGCGCAACCCCGGGCCAGTTTCTGTTTGGCTTCCTTCAAAGCACACAGTGAACAGGCGCAAAGGGGGCAGAGAGTACCCAGAGTGTACCTTAGCCTGTAAGAAGAGTGTGGCTGGGAGGAGCTAAGCATGGCGGGTAGAATGGAGAACACGGGAGGGGCTGGGCTGAGGTTCTGTGCCCTGAGCACCATGGCGAGTCTGGGTGGGGAGTGACGTGGGTTGGAAGCCTCTTACTTGAAACATCCAGTTTCTCAGTTCTCTGTTCTAGAGAACACCACCAGACCAGAGCTTGCCGGCTGCTCGGGCATTTGTATGAAGTTGAATCCAACTTACCAGGTCAGAATCCAGCTTGCTGCAAGGGAAGATGTGCCAGGGCCTGCTGGGGTCTCCCAGACTATGATGGGATGGGAGAAGACACAGCCCCTCCAGAAAAGACCCTGCAGCCAGCGCCTGCTGCCAGCCATGTGGGAAAGCCTGCTGCCTCAAGACCAAGGGTAGTGTGTGTGTGTGGGGGGTGCTGATTCAAAGAGCCAGGCCTCCCTCCCCCTCTGCCTTTCACACGGGCCTGCACAGGTGCCTGGCAGGTGTGAGGCCCCATGGAGTCACAAGGGAGTGAAGCCAGAAGTCTGTCTCACTGTCTCACTGGCCAACAGGAGACTCAGAGGTTCTCTCTAACCCTTCCTGGAAAGGGAGAAGTGTCTGAGGGTCAGCAGATGGGAATGGACAGAGCAACTTGGTCCCCCGGGGCCACCCGGGCTCCACTGGGGGGACTTCTGCTTCCCTGGCCTGCTTGAGAAGTCATTGGCTGTGTGATTTTGGCAAATAAAAGAAAGATTGGGGCTGGACCCCCGTGTGTACCCAGGAAGACCCCGTGTGTACCCAGGAAGGCCCCCGTGTGTACCCAGGAAGACCCCTGTGTGTACCCAGGAAGACCCCCGTGTGTACCCAGGAAGACCCCCGTGTGTACCCAGGAAGGCCCTCTGTGAGCCAGGCACTGATGAGCGGAGTTTCCACCTTTCAAGTTCTTTCCCCATCAAGTGCTGCCACTCGGCTTTGTCACACACACACACACACACACACACACACACACACACACACAAACACACACCATAACCTCTGGCTTCCTTTTTCCTTCCTTCCTTTTTTTAAATCTTGTTTTGGTTTTTTTGTTTGTTTGTTTTGAGGGTTTTACTGTGTAGCTCTGGCTGACCTTGAACTCACTAGGTAGACCAGGCTAGCCTTGAACTCAGAAATCCACCTGCCTCTGCCTCAGAAATACCGAGATTAAAGGTATATACCACTGTGCATGGCTTTTCCTTCCTTCCTTCTTTCCTTCCTTTCTTTCTTTCCTTCCTTCCTTCCTTCCTCCCTTCCTTCCTTCCTTCCTTCCTTCCTTCCTTCCTTCCTTCCTCCCTTCTTTCCTTCCTTCCTCCCTTCCTTCCTTCCTTCCTCCCTTCCTTCCTTCCTTCCTTCCTTCCTCCCTTCCTCCCTCCCTCCCTCCCTTCCTCCCTCCCTCCCTTCCTTCCTTCCTTCCTTTCTCCCTTCCTCCCTCCCTTCCTTCCCTCCTTCTTTCCTCTCTTTTTAATAAAGAAAGGTTCTTACTGTTGCCCAGGTCTCAATTTCCAAGTCTCCCTGCTTCTGTGCCCCACCCAGCAGCTGGGATCACAGGTGTGTGCCCACCACTCCCAGCTCTCGTTCCAAAATAATTATTTTGTTGTTATTTGAGTTCTTGGTGTTTGAGAACAGGGTCTCATGTAGCTCAAGCTGATCTTGAACTTGCTATGTAGCCAAGGATAATCCTAAACTGGCTTCAAATGACAGCAGGAATTAGGAAGGAGTAGAGGTCAGGCCACCAGGGCCAGAGAACAGTGGGGCAGAGGTGGCTCTGTGTGGGGACAGCAGTTCAGGTTGGCCTGGCCTATACGTCAGAGCTTCAGATGCTGGTCTAGGGCAGCATCTGCCTGTAGTCAGCAATGGTGGTCCCACAGTCTCTGCAGGAGGCAGAGCCAGGGGACAGAAAAGGGGTGGCTTCCAGGAGTGCAGCTCAAAGATGCCTCTCAGGGCCTGACACTGTCCCCATCTAGTGTGAGTGGCCCCGAGGCCCAGCCTCCTCTCACTGCTCAGCACACCCTCCCTCCTCTACTTCAGGGCTTGCATCCCTGCCTGGGCCAGGGAATGGTTCACAGGAACAGGGCTTTGTACTTCAATCGGCCTTTCATCTGTAGCCCCCAGGACCATGCCAGCTGGCCTAATTAGGGGCCCCAAGCTACCTAAGTACTGTTTTGTAGCTGGACAGAGCATAGAAGAGAGGGATTTAGTGATTTGTCCAAGATTATACTGCGGAGGTGCAAAGACTTCTCTTCTGGGGGCTAGGGACACCCCAGCTTCTGCCGGCCACCGATCCCTTTGCCTGTTGAGTCTTGTCCTATCAGGGCCCTGAGCACTCAGCTGATGGCCTGAAGCCTGGGGATATCTGTGAGGGTCCCCGCTTGTTGGCAGCCACCACCATGCTGGAGGCTGACTGCTCTGTGATTGAGGGATCTTTCCAAGGATCTCTGAAAAGACAAACGTAGATGGCAGAGTCGGGAATCAGCTCCAACAGCAGTCAGGACTGCTGCTGGCTCTGAGCCTCAGGGTGCCGGGCTGGCAGGGGTGAGGGGGCCGGATGGAGATGCTTGACTGTGAGCCTGGCTGCCCATGGGCCCTTGTCCTGCTGGGAAATTCCTGGCGTTCTTTCTTTGGTTTGTGAGCTCATGACAAGGGAGGTGGGTGCTGATAAAAACTGGAAAATAAACTGCTCATTGCAAAGAAACAAACAAATGCCGTTCTGAGCGTGGTCCCTCTGGCCAGACTTGGATGCAGTGGGGGGTTGTACAGGGATAGGGAGTCAAATGTCCCCAGGGGTACTTGTTGAGTCTGGCCGCTCTCCCTACTTGCTTCCCTGCACTTCCCATTCCTCATCCCTGCTCCTTCCAGGGAACCCGGCTGGTCTCAGTGTCCTGCTCCCGCAGCCTGGTCTCAGGTCAAACTCTGCCAACCAAATAACCGAGGCCTGTGCCCGGCTTCAAACAGCGCAGCAGCTCAGCCTCACTCCTAGCAGGAGTTCAGGCCTTGCAAGGGTCCCCCACCCCCTTGGCCTCTTCCTGCCCCCCAACATCCTTCCCCACTGCTGTCTTGGAGCTTTTCTGATCCAGTTCCCAGCCTGCTACACTCTCCACTCAGAGTGGCTTGCCCACCCTGGAAGCACTCCCTGCTGGCTTCTGGGTCCCTCTTGAGCAAGGCTTCCTGGAGCTTTGACTTAAAGGCCCGGCCTTTCCTGGACATCCAGCACTCGGGGCATTCCCCAGAAGCCCCCTCTCTCTGTCCTTGACTCTCACTACCTTCTAAGACAATGCCTCATTTTCTTATTTTCTTTTACCATCAGTTCCCTGCCAGGAGTTCAGGCCCCATTCTGGTCTGTCCACTCCTCAGCTCCTCACAGTCACAAGCTGAACGAGACCTAGGTGGCCGAAGCGGGGAGTGAGCTCAGTGGGCCGTGTGTCCAGAGTCAGCATGGAGACCGTCCATGAGAATCAGATCAGGCAGGACAGGGTAGTGACCAGGTGACCAGCTTCACTTAGTGGGGGAGAAGACCACAGAAGGGGGCGAGTGATGCAGAAGCCGCAGGGGCCTCGCTGCTGGCTGCGCCCATGCTGAAAGCTCCTTCCTAACCCCCCTCCATGCTGGAAGCTCCTGCCTATGCCCCCCCCACCATGTTGGAAGCTCCTGCCTATGCCCCCCATGTTCCCCTATATACATTAGCACAGCCCCCCAGCCATGACTAAAGCCCCAGCCAGGCTTCTCACCACGTCTAGCCCCACTTGGAGGGTCACTGTCCGTCAGCAAACCCCTGAGGCAGGAGCGTGGGAGAATCCTTGTGGCTCCAGAAAGAAGAGCTGAGAAACAACTTCCCGGGGAAAACATAACAAAACAAAACAGGAGGAGGCGGGCTGCATCTCAGCCCCATAACCCAGCAGCCTGTTAGCACAAGAGTGTCCCATGGTGGCTTGGGACGCGCTTATGCTGTTTTCTGTTTTTGAAATAGAATCTTATGTAGCCCAGGGTAGCCTCCAACTCGCTAGGTAGCTGAGGATTACCTCAGATTCCTGAATGTCCTGTCTCAGTGTCCTGAGTGCTGGGATGACAGACATCAGCAGCTTGTCAGAGAGCTGGGCAGACTCTCTCGGGATACCAGATTGTGTGAGTGTTTTGAGTTAGCTCTGACGGCAGTGGGCAGGACAGAGCTGCAGCCTGGGGGAGCCCTTTCTCGAACCTCCATTGTTCAGAACCTGATGCTGAAGACAAAAAGCAACTGGGACTTATTTTACAGGTAAGAAGAGTGAGGCTCGCAGGGGGTGTGGCCACTGGCCCATGTCAACAGCTAAACTGGGGCTGAAACCATGTGACCTGAAGGGGCTTCCCTGAGCACCACGGGACACACTGGCTGGGACAGCTAAGGCCCAAAAATGAGTGTGAGGGATCAGAGATCTGAGGACCATGGCCTCCCTGCGGGGCAAGAGCTTGTGGAAGAGAGGCCTCGACCCCCTGGATGGCTTCCTGGCTGACCTTAGGCCCCTCGGCTCTCCTTCTGGTTCCTGTTTGTGGCAGCCATTGAGGACCAGACCCTGTGTTAGCACATGAATAGCCAGGGATTTCCTGGGCCAAGTTGCGCGAAAATGCACATTTCTCACCAAAAGGGCCCTAGTTGGGCACTGCACACACCAGCAAACGGTCAGCCTGACCCCTGCACCAGGTGTGAAGGCAGCTTGGTGCTCCCAGGGGGCTGCCTGGCTCTTACCTAGCTAGAATGAGCCAACCTCAGCTCTGCAGGAATGGACACCCTGAGTCCCCAAACAGTCCTGGGCCTGTTTCACCCCCAACAGGAAGGAAGTTCTTCCTCAGACCAGAGCTGCCTGGGACGGGATCCTTGCCCTCCTGTTCATGCACACTTATTCACTTCACAAACATTTGTCTGTCCTTCCAGCATGCTGGTTCCTTCTCTAGATCCTGGGGGTGCCTCAACCAAGCGGGCAGAGGAGATAGGACCCTGCTCTTACAGGCGCAGGGCTTGTGGCAGAGACATGAAGAATAGAAAGAGATGTGTGGGCTTGGGAGGCCTGCTTCAACAGGGCTCAGGGAAGGGAGCTTTTGAGGTAGTGAAGCGCAAAGGCCCTGGGGCTTGGCTGGACATGGAGAGCTTGCAGGGCTTGCTCTGATCCTTCTGAGTCCAGGGTTTAGTGATCCACTTGAGTATGGGCCTGTCTCTGCTTTAACTCCCAGACACTTCCACACAGGGCCAGCTCCTCTGCTCCCTGGGCCTGGTCTACAGCGCTGGACAGGGGTTGACAGGCCAGTCCCGTGCTTATTCCATCCACAGCCCAGCCAGGCTAGTGGAGCTGGGGTAAATAGTGCTTCCCTAGCTGTAGGAAGCAGAATGTGCACTCTACTGCCCCCCCCCCCCAAGATAAGTCTGCCGTCCTAGCTTCTGGAACTTTCCTTGGAAATGGGGGCTCTGCAGAGACAACATCACTGAAGTTCTCAAGAGTATCATCCTGGGTTCTGAGCAGACCTAAATCTAGCAGCAGGTGCCCTTTCAGAGAGGAGAGGGGAGAGAGCGGGGGCACCGGGGATGGTCATCATCACCCAGTGCCTGGAGCCCAGGAGCTGTAGGCGGTAGTCTACTCTGGACTTCGGGAGGGCATACAGCCCTGCCCACCCCACTGCCAACTGCTGGCTGCCAGGACTGTGAGGAACTTAAGTCTGTGTTGTTCAAAGCCACCAACCAGAGCCCTTGTGCGGCTCCACAGGAAACACATACACACGTCCTCAGAGGCCTGTTCAGCAAGGATGAGGCCCATTTCAGACACTCACAAAACCTTGTCTACAAAGAGAGAGCCTCAGGAGACTCTAGGTGACGTGTCTCGGGCATCCATGTAGCTTCTACCTGCCGGGAGGATGTAGGGGTGGGAGTCAGGTGCAGGTCAAGGTGAAGATATCACTTCAGCACCTGCTTTTTCCCATGGTCTTCCAGCCAATCTGGGGCTCTGGCTGAACCGAGGCTGGGCCCAGGCTCCTCGATCTTTCTGGAACCCCCAGTGCTCTTGTGAGCCTGAGAGGCACAGCACCCCAGGTTAGACCCCTCGTTGTCCCCCTGTCCCTCTGGAGGGTAATTAGGAGCTGTTTGAGGTCATCAGCATATTCTGGTGGCAAATGTAACCTTAGCAACATTAGCTCTGAAGTAAAAATAAGCCTGGCCCCGGAGGGGTTCTAAGAAGCTCTGGAGGGTTGGGGTCTTCTCCAGGTCCCCTTGCCTCCCTGTGAGCCTGCATCCTCCTTGGGGGGGGGCATCAACAGGCTTGGAAGAGTCCAGGGCTCCCTGGAGGAAGGGAGGGAAACTGTCATCTCACCACACCAAGGCAGGTCAGGGGGCACTGCCCTTTTGGGTAATTGGTCCAAGGGCCTGGACCTGTTTTCATGGCTGGTCCAGGCTGGCCTGGGTGGAAGTGTTGAGGGCCTTGCTCTGCTCCATCCATCTTTACACGTGCGCCCTCCACTCTGCACTTGCTAGCTTAGGATGTGGACAGGGTGCCAAGCCCTGGTGGCTAGAGGAGAGGCCAGGGGGTGACTCTGCGTGACAATGTCCTCCCCCTGCACATGAGAAGGTTTTGTTATAGGAAGACTGTGTCTCCAAATACTGGAGGCCTAACCCACAGTGGCTCAGAATGCAGTAAGACGGGGTCACTATTATGGGACCCGATCCCACAGAGCTGGTGTCCTTACAGCTAGAGATCAGGGTATAGACATAAAGAAAAGGAACATGTTCAGATACAGGGAGAAGACACAGTCTGGGAGTTGCAGAGCTAGGAGCCAGCCACAAGGTAGGTAGCACAGCTGTGAATTTCCAGCCCAAGGACATGTGTCATCGGAAGGGGGCTATCGCTACCAAAGTCACTGCCTGTGGAGCTCTGCCTGAGTGGACTGAATCTTCCTCCAAACTCCTTTCCTTTCTTTTTCCTATTTTATTTTGAGACAGGGACTCACTATGTAGCCCTGGCTGGCCTGGAACTCACCATGTAGACCAGTGTAGCCTTAAATTCTTAGAGACCGTGGCTTTTTTAAAAAAAAAAAAAAAAAAAAAAAAACAAGGTCCCATGTAGCCCAGGCTACTCAATTTGTAGCTAAAGATGACCTTGGACTGCTCATCCCTCTACTGCCAATACTCACACACACACACATATACATTAAAAAAAAAAAATCTAGCCTGGTGTGCACGCCTTTAATCTCAGCACTCCGGAGGCAGAGGCAGGCAGATCTCTGTGAGCCCTAGGCCAGCCTGGTCTACAGAGTGAGTTAGAGATCAGCCAGGGCTACAGAGTGAAACCCTGGCCGGGCGGTGGTGGCACACGCCTTTAGTCCCAGCACTTGGGAGGCAGAGGCAGGTGGATCTCTGTGAGTTCGAGGCCAGCCTGGTCTACAGAGCGAGTTCCAGGAAAGGCGCAAAACTACACAGAGAAACCCTGTCTCGAAAAACAAACAAACAAACAAACAAACAAAAAAAGAAACCCTGTCTCAAAACCAGTCAATTAGTTAATACTCAATTGATCAAGAAAACTTAGTAGCTTAAAAGTACAAGAGTAGGGCTGGGATGTAGCTAAGTGAGTGACAGGGTGCGAGCCTGGCATGAAAGAGGCACTCTCTCTGAATTAGATCCTGTTTTAATGGTCAATTTGACAGAGTCTACAGTCACCTGAGAGTCTCAGTTGAGGAAGTCAGAGTGTCATGGCCTGTAGCCATGTCTGTGGGGAACTGTCTTGATTGTTAACTGATGTAGGGGGGCCCAGCCCACTGTGGGCATTCCTGGGCAGGTGATCCCTGGCTAATTTTTGTTTGTTGTTTTTGTCTCATTATGTAGTCCTGTCTTTCCTGGAACTCACAGTGATCCACCTGCCTCTGCATCCCCAATGCTGGGACTAAAGGTGTGCGCCACAGGGACTGGTGATCTTGAGCTGTAAAAGAAAGCTGGCAAAACATGTGCCTGAGGTGGAGTGGGCAGGCAGCACCCTCCATGATTCCTGCTGAATTTCCCTGCTGTGAGTGAGTTTTTTTGTTGTTGTTGTTTTGTGTTTTTTTTTGTTTTTGTTTTTGTTTTTGTTTTTGTTTTTGTTTTTGTTTTTGTTTTTCGAGACAGAGTTTCTCTGTGTAGCTTTGCGCCTTTCCTGGAATTCACTTGGTAGTCCAGACTGGCCTCGAACTCACGGAGATCCGCCTGGCTCTGCCTCCTGAGTGCTGGGATTAAAGGCGTGCACCACCACCGCCCGGCGTGAGTTTTTTTTGTTGGAAGTGATACTGTATGGAAAAGCAAGCAGGCTTGCCTTCAGGCTTGTGCCTTGAGTTCCTGTCCTGACTTCTCGTCTCTTATGGACTGGACTTAGAATTGGAAGCAGAATATAAACCCTTTTGTCTCCTAAGCGGCCTTCGGTCAGGGTGTTTTAATCACAGCAACAGAAAGGAAATGAGGACAGGTCCTTTGTACAGAAAAAAACAGAAATAAAAGCATCACCAGATGTCAAAGTAGCAACCCTGGTCTGTGTGCCCTCTGCCACTCACATCACCCTGGCACTGTGATTTGGGGTATCTGGATGTGTCCCTCAGGGAAGGGACTCTGCATATTGAGTTTGTCATTTATGAGGTTGCTGGGAGTCTCTTCCTCCTGGGGCCGCTCTGCAAGTGGCTGGGTGACATGCTCCTGTCTGCTTTGAATTGCTTATGGCCAGGGTGGCCCTGCTTCTCCCTGAGCAGATGCTGTGTTCCAGGAGCCAAGTGCTTTTCAAAGCTCCTACTTCCTGGTACTGGGACACTGAGGCAGGAAGACCAGGAGGTGAGGGCCAGTCTGGGCAGCATAGTGAGATCCAGTCTCAAACATGCAAATGAACAAACAAGACATTCTATTTCTACCCCATCCACAAAAATAGAGCCCCATGGACAAACTCAAACTCAAGCAGCGAGAAAATATACAGCCAGGAGTGGTGGTGCCAGCAAGCCCTTGGAAGGCAGAGGCAGGCCTATCGCTGGTCTCTGAGTTCAAGGCCAGCTGGATAACCCTGTCAAAACAAGGCAAAACAGGGCTGGAGAGATGGCTCAGAGGTTAAGAGCACTGGCTGCTCTTCCAGAGGACCTGAGTTCAATTCCCAGCACCCACATGGTGGCTCACAACCATCTGTAATGAGATCTGGCGCCCTCTTCTGGCATGCAGGCCGAACACTGTATACATAATAAATAAATCTTTAAAAAAAAACAAAACAAAACAAAAAAAAAAAAACAAAAAAAAGCAAGGCAAAACAGGGGAGAATGGAATTTGATCTGTGAAACCAATGGCTGTGAAGATCTACCCTTGTCTCAGTGAGATCATCCCTTCTGTTTCTTTGTCCCATCTTGTCTTCAGCACCTGGACTGGCCTTCCCCAGCAACTGAAGTCTCTCGGGCCAGTGGTCCTTTTCCAGGTTATTGGAGCTCTGTCTTCCCCCAGCTATGTCCAGCAGGCTGAAGAGTGCAGCGTTTGAGACAACGGAAAGCCCATTGTCTAGGAAGGCCAGGGGACCCGGAGGAGGAGGAAGGGCCCAAGTGCTCTCTTTCTGCTTTCTCCAGGAAAAAGGGACTTTGCAAAACTGGCTTGTGTGTAAGTGGCTTCCCTCTGCCAGCTCTGGAGCCTGGAGAGTAGTGAATACCCCTCTGAGGTCCCTCTTTGCTCTCAGGATCCAGTAGGAGCTGGTAGCCATCTGAGGACCCCCAGTGACTGAGGGGGTCCTCACTTTGGCCCTTGATACTGTGGGGGTCCCCTCAGGACACAGGCTGATTCTGATTCTGCCAGAAGACTCAGGGCCAGCAAATCTGCATACTCCACTTGTCCCCAGAACAACCATTATCAGCACTGGGCTAACACAGGACAGCTAACCAGGAGCCCGAGCCAGAAAGATCCCATGGAATGGAACCCCACAAAGTTCCTTTTGTAATTTTGCTGTTGTTGTTTTTCGAGACAGGGTTTCTCTGCATAACAGTCCTGGCTGTCCTGGAACTTGCTTTGTAGACCAGGCTGGCCTCAAACTCACTGAGACCCGCCTGTCTCTGCCTCCCAAGTGTTAGGATTAAAGGCGTGTACCACCACCGCCCAGCTCCTTTTTTAATTTTTAATTGTTGGTCTTTAATACAAGGTCTGGTGTAGCCCAGGCCGGCCTTGAAGTTACTATGTAGCCCTGGCTGACCTTGAACTCCTGATCTTCCTGCCTCTGGCATCTGAGTGAAGGGATTACATGTGTTCACAACCACGCTTGACAAGCTCAGGCTGGCCACCAACTCACTGTATAGGAAGATGACCTTGAGCTCATGAGCCTTCTACCTCTACTTCCCTACTGCTGGATTTCTGGTTTGTTTGGTTTTCAAGGCAGGGCTTGACTGTAACCTGGGCTGTCAGGCTCAATGAGGGCTCTTAATAGAGCACTCACCTCCTGGGACTGCTATGCATGGCTCTACTTCCTCTTGGAACAACAGACATATAGGACCTTGGGTGTCCAATCCCGTAGTGGCTCAGAACATTGAAGGTGGCCTGCCTCAGAAGTCACACAGAGACATTTCTGCCAATGCTGACATGAAATGGAGGTGCACAGATGACACCTCTCAGTGAGAGGACAGCAGAGGCGGCAGCTGACAGAGCTGTGCCTGACCCTGTCCTATCCAGGACTCCGGCGAACCCGGAGCAGACACCTGCAGGCTGTTCAGAAAGGGATGCTCTGGGCTTGGCCTGCTGTCCAGGGCCTCTAACTGCTTCACATGCTGTGAGTGGTCCTTTAAAGGAATGAGGCCACCTGCCAGGTGCCATCTCCTGAGTCACATGTTTTCCAAACTCCTCTAGGGATGGATGTCACTCCACTCAGGGAAGTGAAGGTGGAACAGCCCTGGCTGACCACACCCTGTGGTGTGTCGCCCCGCCCATCACTGAGGTGCTAGTGCAGCCCAGTCAGTCTGGCTCATGTGGAACCCTGACTGGGTAGCAGCACCATGCAGTTAGTCAAGGCAGCTTCAGGTGGCCCACAGCTCAGTGTGCCAACTGGCTTCCCTCATAGCCATTGTCACCAAAAAAATTCTATTTGGCCACAATAACTCTTTTTTTTTGTTGTTGTTGTTGGTTTTTTTAGAGACAGGGTTTCTCTATGTAACAGTCCTGGCTGTCCTGGAAGACCAGGGTGGCCTCGAACTCAGAGATTTGCCTGGCTCTGCCTCCAAGTGCTGGGATTAAAGGCGTGTGCCACCACCGCCCGGCCACAATAACTCTTTAGCAATTGCAAGTTTCCCTGAAGAAAGGGGTCAGGGGAGGTCCAGAGCATCCACTGCACTCCAGATGCGCTGAACTGTGCAATTCCCCCAAGTGTGAGAATCTGGACCTTTTAACTTGTGGTAATGGGGACTGTGCAAGCTCTCCCCTTACATTAAAAACCAAAGATCGCCAGGCGTGGTGGTGCATGTCTTTACTCCTAGCATTCAGGAGACAGAGGCAGGCAGATCTTTGGAAGTTCAAGGCTAGCCTGGTCTACATAGTGAGACTCTATCTCAGGTAAAACAAGTAAACTCGAAAACAACCTAAAAGCCCTAAAATCGGGCAGTGAAATGACCCAGTGAACAGGCAGCTGCAAGCCTGATGGTTTGAGTGTGATGGGAGGTAAGAACTAAACTTTTTTCTGGTTTTGGCTTTTCGAGACAAGATTTCTCTGTGTATCCCTGACTGTCCTGAAACTCACTCTGTGCATCCCAAGTGTTGGAATTAGAGGCGTGGGCCACCACCTCCCAGCTAAGAACCAACCTTAAACAAACAAAACAGGGGTTCACTTGGTTGTCCTGTAACTCAGTATGTGGACCAGGCTGACTTCAAACTCACAGAGATCCCTCTGCCTCTGAATACTGGGGTTAGAGGTATGAGCCAGATGCCTGACCAAGAACTGACTCCCCCCCCCCCCCCCCCCCCCCCCCCCGAGAAAAGGTTTATGTGTCACCCTGGTCTGGAACTTGCTTTGTAGACCAGGCTGGCCTTGAACTCACAGAGATCTGCCTGCCTCCGCCTCCCAAGTGCTGGGATCAAAGGTGTGCACCACCACCGCCTGGCAGAATTGACTTTTCTAGGTTGTTCTCTCCATGCACATATCCTACCCTGAAGCCCATGTACAACAAACACAAGAAAAACTAAAACAAAGACACACTCGGCTACACTCATTACCTGCCACAGAAGCACTGATACCCCTTCCTCTATTCTTAAACAGGACTTGACCCCCAAATCCCATAATTCCTCTGTGCTGGAGGTTGCCAATCCAAAATCACCAGTAGGCCAACAATGGGCTGCCACTGGCAACCCAGGTCACCTTGATTGGCTAGAACAGGCTTGCTGAGGACCCCAGGAGCCAGCAGGACAGGTGGACACTCAAAATTCCAGCTGTTTCTATGTGCCAATAACACCTGCACCATTCTCTTGGGGTGCTGTAATGGGGGTAGCCTAAGGCCTCCGTATGTGGAGTCAGCCTGGAGGCTGGGAGTCTGAACTGGCTAGGTGGACCCTCCAGAGTTGGGCAGGACCATGCCTTTCTTTCTGCTTGAGGTATTTCTCTGGCGTTTGCCTTGTGCCTGGCCTCCTTTGCACGAGGACAAGTTATGTGGGTGAGCCTGCCCTAGTCATTTGTTATTACTACTATCACCAACTACTACTACTGTTATTATTGAGATAGGCTCTCACATAGCCCAGGCTAGCCCCAAACTCACAATGTAGTGGAAGATTGCCTTGAATTTAGGATCCTTCTGTTTTCATCTCCCAAATGTTGGGAATACAGCTGTGCACCACCACACCCTGTTCATGTATACATGTACACCGGGGGACCCAAGGCAAGCACTCTGAACCCACGGAGCTAAACCTCTAGCCTCAACTTTTTTTCTCCTTTTTTTGGAGACAGGTTTCTCTGTGTAGCCCTAGTTGTCCTGGAACTCTCTCTGTAGACCAAGCTGGCCTTTAACTCAGACCCTTCTGCCTCTGCCTCCCGAAGGCTTGGATCAACAGGTGTGCCCCACCACCGCCCAGCCTCCTACTTGAGTTTTTAGAGACAGTAGCTCAGGCTCCATTGCGGGCTAGGGTCCCATCTTAAAAATGAAGGCAAAACACTCCCTGATACAGACAAGTTCTAAATATCTAAGGACAAGTAACCCCACATTTTAGCCAGGTGTGGTGGTGCAAACCCATAGCCTCAGCGCTAAAGCGGATGCAGCAGGATCTTGAGTTTGCCGATCAGACTAGGCTACCTTACCCTGTGAAATCCCATCCCGCCAAATAAATGAACAAAACTGTCCTAAAACAGGGGAGATCTGTGGCCTGCTAGCTTTTATGACTTGTAATTTGACTCTACCTCCTCACTGAGAACAGTTAGTTGAACTGAAGTCAAACCCACATGTGGTACCTGTTGACCATTCTCACCCTGACCGTCCCTTCTGCCCCATTTTGCTTTGGTGAGCATGGACTCACCAGGGCTGTGGACAGACCCAGAGACCCAGGTTAGTGACCAGGTAGGCAGCAATAGAGCCCCACTGAGGGGACACAGTAGGATGTGGTAAAACTCTGTGACACCTTTGCCTCCTGGTCTGTTTTCAACGCCACACTGGCGCGCGCACACAGCTGGCTAAAATCTGTCTCCCTGCTCCCATCCTGCTCAGCTGCAAATAGAAAAAGATGAAGCGGACACAAGGGCTTCAAGACACATTTGCCACTTTAATATCTTTCCCGATCATTCCCATCAGTCTCTCGGGGCTCTCTATACATGATCGAACGTTTCTCTCGGTTCAAGCATCCAGTGTGCACAGCACATACTATTCTGGGTCGATACCTGTATTAACTACAGACCGACTCGTTAGTAACAGGGGCAGATACAGAAACCTTAAACCCATCCCACGACGAAATTCCGAAGGTACAGCCTTGTCCCTGGACACAGAAAAGGAAGCTGGTTGAAGGAAACAGGTAGTCATGGAGGACCACAGCCTGCCTGAGGCAGCACAGCCACAGAGAATCCCATCAGAGCAGGGCAGGTGCCTGCCCCTAGTAGCCTCACCACTTGGTTGACTCAAGCAGGAGGCCATCCTGGGCTACAGAATAAGACCCTATCTCATCCCTGCCCCTCCAGAAAAGAGGGAGGCATAGCTCTGGATTGAGTGGCCTGGGATGCGCCTGATTTCAATCCCCAGCACCTAATAGCACGTGGCCGGGCATGCCTTTAATTTCAGTGCTTTGGAAGTGGGGGCAGGAGGATCAGAAATTCAAGGTCATCCTCAGCAACATCGCAAGTTCAGGGCCAGCCTGGGCTATGAGACCCTGTCTTTAAAAATCAACAACAAAAGAAAACAAAAGACCTTTCCCCCCAACACTCTTAGAGTCTAGGGCTTGGCTTCAGAAACACACAATCTGTATTGTCCTGTAAGCCAAACAGCAAGGGAAGTTTGGGAAGTGCTCCCACCTCAGCTTCGGGGCGTGGCCTCTTCCTTTTGGGGCTGTGGTACAGCATAGTATTTTAAGTATCCGATTAGCATTCAAACAAAGAGTTTTTGAAAGGAATGTGAAAGACAAAAAAAATGCCAATCAGATTTTCCCCGTCTTGCTGTCTGTAGCCTCCCATAAAGTTAATTTGGGACGTGGCTCAGAAGCCTCCCAGCAGTCTTAACATCTTGGGGAGAAACATTCGGGGCATTCACTGCAGTGAGCTAAGGTCATTTTGTATAAACTCCAAAGAGTCATTCATTAAAATTAAATGTTCGCCCTCACCTCAGCCAGCCCTTTTTTTAAATGCCGCCGCCGACCCTGCCTCTTCCATCTTGGTCTCAGCGACAGGGGTTACATTCGTAAAATATATAAAGAAAAATACAAGGGTTACTTGACTTGGTGACCATATAGTGTACTCCGACAGCTGGCAGCGCATATTTTCACCATGAATACCCCTTACTAAAAGTAAATCACTGGGTAAAGATAGCTGGAACGTGACAAGAGTGGAGCAGGGCCCGCGAGGCTTCATGTGGAAGAGAAGCAGGCAGACGCACCCGCCGCCACCGGCAGTCTCCAGCTTGATGGCCAGGGGCTCGGGAACTCTGAGGTAGATGGGGATAGAATGCATTCACACTGGGACTGCACCAGAATGCGGACTCCTGCCGGCAGATTGCATCAGGGCTGGGAAGGACAGTTCACTCTCAAATTATGGAGTTCCATTACAAAGAAGCTCCCCCAATTCAGGGAAGCCTGTTTTTCTAATACATTCTGTTATATCCTGACAAGCCATCCTCTATCACAAAGTAGAATTTCATCCCTAGAGTCTTGAGTTGTGGCACACACACCTCCTTGTCCCATGCCTAGGTTCCTTTCCAGGCAATTGAAAAGTTCCAGTGGTTACAAGCCTTGTGCCCTGTTGGCCAGTCCAAAAAAGGCAAACAGGAGTTTATAAAGTTGTCCAAGGGTCTCTCCCATCCCGTAGGTCGAGGAAGATTGACTCCAAGAGAGTTCAAAGATCAGTCCTTGGAGATCTAAAAACAGAGGCGGGAGGACTTCCAGGACGCACTTCTGTCCCTGGAGTAAACCGATCCGTTCGGGTTCATACCAAAGAGAGCTGAGGGAACGGCTGCTTCAGGATGCTCCCCGACTGGAAGGAGCAGAGCGCAGGGTCCTCTTCTCACTGGCTCAGAGGCCCTAGGCAGGCCTTTCCAGACAGAGAGGCCCAGACACCCTTGGAATCTGATGTCACCGAATTTTAAGACTCACACATGAAATAGCAGCATACCCTGGGCTCTGATAGTGAAGGAAGCCCGTCACACTGCACCAAAGAAGCCTGAGCTTCATTGGATCTGTTCGTCCTTTTGGTCATTTCCCCCACCTCCCAGAAACTGAAAATACACAGTTTATTATAAATAATTGGGCATAGTATATACATATTTAAATAATTAATTTAAATATCTTACACCTGTTTTTGCAAACAATTCTCCATGGAGAGAAAGTGCTCCTCCTGAGGGGTAGAGTGTGCTTCCGAGGCTGAGACAGGGCTCCGGAGGGTCACAGTCTAGGCAGGAAGTGGGTTACCTTCATGGTAGGCGACACTCGGTTCCCCTTCTTGGTCCGCCCGTTCTTACTGAGGGCCATGAACATGCCCGGGTACGCGTAGGATTCATAGGCGTTGTAATTGTTGGGCAGAAGAATCTCTTTGAATTTACACTCGTCCGTAAAGAAAGGCTAGGAAAGAGGACACAGCGTGAGCCAGGGACCTGTTGCAGGCGGGGCTCAAGAGGTCTTTCTAGGCAGGGTGTCAAGTCTGTCTGTCCCAGGCTTCAAGGAGGTGATGAACTCACGCTAGGAGGAGGAGCACAGCTCACCTGCCCTGTCCCTATCAATTTGGTATCTCCTGCTGCGAGTTCTGCCTGTTGGGACTCATCTCTGCTGGACCCGCCTCTCTCCTAGGATGAGTAAATACCCACACACGGCTGGCAGGAATAGGGTGGCAGTTCCTTTGGTCTGGAAAACCAGCCTGCCTCTGGCTACTTTGGCTGAAAACCTTGAGACCTGGTAACTAGACTCAAGTGCATGCGTGTGGGTGGGGTGTGGGTTTTACAACTCTGCTAGCCCTGCACACTGTCCCCAGCAGGTGCCCAGCCAGAACCCCCAGGTACTCACCACGCCGAAGAGCTTGCCCCTGCTGCTCATGGCCACGAAGAATCGGCTGGCCACTCCGAAGATGCTCACCACGCCCCGCTGCACCGGGGAGAGCTCCAGAAGACCTGGGGGGCGAGACACAGGTCAAAAAAACGTAGGTGACCCTGGGCCCATACAGACCCCCACCTACAAACCTCTGGAGACCTCGATGCTGGAGTGAGTGGGGATGAAAAACCCAGGGTCCCCAGCGCAAGCATTAAGAGCCGGTAGCCCCCATATCAGGCGTCAGTCTGGGCACTTGTCCCAGGCTCCCGTGGGTGCCGACGGGCGAAGGCGCTGGAATTCGGCACCGGGAGCCCAGGCTTCCGAAGGCGGGAGGCGGGGCCCGGCCAGCGGGTGCGCTCCTCGCGTCCAAAGGGACGGACCTCTCTATCTAGTTCGCACGGATACCGGGTCTGCTGCCCGGGTCCCCACCCTCCCGGCGCGCCCCGCACTCACTGTCGCCGGTGTCCGCGTGCACTCCGCCGATGCGGCCGTCGGGCAGCACCTGCAGGTGGAATCCGATGCCCACGTTGCAGTAGAGCCGCCGCAATCTTTTGAGGCCCAGCAGGTAGTCCCCTGCACCGCTGCGGACAGCCGCCTGCGGGGGCTGCGCGGCCACAGGCAGGCGCGCCAGCGAGCGGGCCACCAGGCCGTCCCAGCCGTGCCCCAGTTCGGCCGGTCGCGTGCCGTTGGGTGCGGCGGCCCCTCGGCCCACCAAGGCCACCAGTAGGGCCAGCAGGACCCCGGGCAGCAGCGTCCCCGTTGCCGGCCCGCACTTCGCCATCCCGGCCCGCGGGCCGTGCGTGCGCTCGAGCGGCGGGCCGTGAGTCCTGCGAATGCTGCGTGCCGGTCGAGGTGCAGGAGCAAAAGGGCCGGCGGCGGTGGCGGGACAGTCCCCGCGCGCCCAGCCCCGCCGAGCAGCGGTATATATAGCCGGTGCCCCCTCCTACTCGCCGGCCCGCGGGGCGCTGGTCGCCTGGGAGCCGGGGCGCAGGCCGCCTGCCAATCACCGCCGGGGGAGGAGGCGCGGGCCGGGCGGTGGCTACTGTCACCTGGAGAGACCCCAGCCCCTTGCTCTTGGCTCCGCCCAGCACTCGAACCTGTTGGTCCCGCCCCTCGGCTCTTTGCTCCCCAGGGCATCTCCCGTCCTCCTTCCTTGCGGGGAGACCCTTGGGGACCCGCCAGAATCTGGATCCTTTCTAGTGCGCCAAGGACTGGCCTGGGCTGAGGGTGGAAAGTATCAAGCCACACTGTGAGCTATCGGGGGAAACTCCAAGGGTGGCACAATTGGGGGGAAAGCAAGTCTAGGGTGGTCCCAGAAGCTTGGAAATTTCCGGGTCTGCCAGGTGGAGGGATGAAGCCTGAGCAGCAACCACGGAGTAGGCGCTTCTAAGAAAAATGAGTTAAGAACATCCGGGGACAGCACAGTCCTGCGCTCCCCTCTCAGGCACCTGAAGGCAAGAACAGACGGACAACTGGCAGGGAGGGCATTGGGCTCTTGGAGCCAACAGTTACCTCCCTCAGACTCCAGAACAAGGATTTTCAAGTGTGGAGACCCGACCTTCCCAACCCTGGAGCACTCCAACCCTTAAGGGCTCTGGAAGGGTCCCTTCCCCCACCAGCACCCCACCCCCCACTGTGGCCATTATGGCTTGATGGGGCAGACTGAGCAGAGCCTTGGTACTGCTCACCTAGGTGTGAATGTCCCTGTTCTGTGTTCTGTGGTATCTGAGGAGCCTGGAGCCAGCAGCTGACCCGGCCACAATGCAGGGGGCTCAAAGCCTGCTACACCCCTTACTGCAGAATCAGTACCTGCCACCAGAGCCTCCTCAGGGTACTGTGACTTCCTCCTGCCCTCTCTCCTTGGGTTTACACCAATCATTCCTGGACCTTCCTCAGAACACCAAAAAGAATGGAGCCGGGTCCCAAGACCCAGAGGGGACACACTCTATCTAGTCCTTAGTGGGGGTTACAACATGTCTCCAAATCCCTTGATGAGGCACTCGGACACACCTGGCAGCCTGGGATCCCTGAGACCTCTGAGACCTCCGGTGGCTTGTGGAGCTCCTGCTGGTCTTTCAGAGGCCACACACACACACACACACACACACACACACACACACACACCCTGCTGGGACATATCCCTTCCTGTCTAGGGGTCCCTGATTTCCTTGTTGTAAAGTGTCACTTGGAGGTGGGTTGCAGGCCTTGATGGGGCACTCTTGGGTGCTCCTCTGGGGAGCAGGGACCCAGGCCTGATCAGACCATTGCTCTGCACTAAAGCTGTTGGCAGGCAGGCTCCCCACCCCCAACTCAATTTGTGGATGCATCCCTGACTCTGTGACATTGCAGAGGGGGCAGCTGGCCACCACACTTTATGGGTGCTCTGGATAGCAGTGGGGGAGGGCTAGGATTGGGTACTATCATCCGACTGATCTGGGTCTGGTTCTTGCTCCTGGCTGTGGCCCCACAACCTACAGTAACTGCTGCAGGCCCTCATCCTCCATGTTCATTAGCATCAGGGAGAATATGGGGACATGGGTAAGGATAAAAGCCCCACGGGCTGACCTCAGCCTGCCATCAGCTTCCAGCCTTCTCCCTGGAAAGAAGATCCACAGATCTTCTGGCCCATGACTCCTCCTGCTTAGGCTGCCCTAGGATAGCAGTCTCGCAGATAGATGCCTGTGTGCCTCCACTCACCCTACCTGCAGCCAATTCACACCTCTTAAGACTCTGTTTTGGGTCAGGCTTGCCGTCCACACCTTTAATCCTGGCACTCAGGAAGCAGAGGCAGGTGCATCTCTGAGTTTGAGGCCAGCCTGGTCTATGTAGTGAGTTCCAAGCTAGCCTGGGCTACAGAATGAGACCTTGTCTCAAAAGGAAAAAAAACAAAAACCAAAAAAACAACAAACAATCACAACCAAAGTCTTCATTTATTATGTGCCCCTGCCCTGCTGAGATTGTCACCATCATGATGGGATCACAGTCTGGGCCTATCTCCAGAGCTTGGGACACAGTCGGTGTTCAATGGCTACTGGCTAAGCCGGGCCTGGAGTAACTGTTCCAGTAACTGTGAGGTCATTGCTGAAACTTCTAAGTGCCTGGGACGGACAGGGTCAGCTGATGTGGGCTTAGCTGAGTTCAGGACCTAAACCCTTCTGCCTTGCCACACTCCTGAACATCTAGTCTATCACCAACTTGGGACACAGGAAGATCCTGCAGCCACCACCCTCGCTGGGTTCAAGTCCAGTCTCTAGCCTGTTGGTCACAAGTGACCTTGTTTTTTTTGCAGATTGTTCTCCAAGTCCCAGTCTGCAAAATGCGGGGAAGAAATGGTGGCAGCTGTGGGCTGTGGACGTGCCTCATGTGATAGCATGCTTATCTGCCATGCATGAAGCCCCAGATTCCAGCACTGAATAACCCCAGGCATGGCATGGCGGTGTGCTCACCTACAATCCCAGCTCTAGCTGGAAAATCAGAAGTTCAAGGTCATCCTCAGCTACAAAGAGGGTGGAGGACTAATGTGTGCTACAGGGTGCCAGCAGAGGCAGAAGGGGGCAGTGGGGGGGGGGGGGGGCTTTTGAGAAGAGGCTCAGCAAAGTCTGGGGTAGGGTGGCCAAAGAGCCAGGCCTGTTGAGAGTCTACACAAAAATCACACTCCAGTAGGCTGTGAGTGGAGGCTGACAGGTGAGCGGGGTGGGGCAAGCAAGGCTCAGAGTTGAAGCCTGCAGTCAAGGCCCAGGCCAACAACACTCACGAGTGTGTGACCTTGCACGACCTACCCTTTAAAAAGTCCCAGTGTCGGTCTCTTGAATAGCCACTTCTCCCTGGGAGCAGGGCTTCACCTAGCAGCCAGTTCAGCTGTGAAGAGTTCAGCAGCTTCATCTTCATAACAATAAGAAGGCATGAACATTGGGTTCCTGATGGGGGAGGAGGCTGTCCTCTGGGCAGGGCCCAGGGTAAACTTTACAAATCACAGCTATGCTTTCCCCAGTTTAAAATTCATCTTCTGGCCTCAGCAATCCCCTTCATGCAGAGGGGCGGGGTGGGGGAGGGGGAGGGTGGGTCTGAGGAGCCTCAAAGAAGGTGATACTTCAGGCCCCCCAGAGCAAGGAGGAGGTCAGCTAATATTTCACTTAAAAAAAAACAAAACAAAACAACGTGAAATTGGCTGAGCCTAGTGGCGCACGCCTTTAATCCCAGAACTCAGGAGGCAGAGGCGGGAGTATCTCTGTGAGGCCAGCCTAGAATTTTAGGCTAGCCAAGGCTACATAGGGAGACCCTGTCTTTTAAAAAAGAAAGAAGAAGGATTGTCCTCCAGATAAAGACACATTGCACGATCCTAAGCCTGAGCCTGACTTCAAAGCCAGGAATCCACACAGTGGAAGGAGAGAACCAACTCTATTGTGCTGCCTGGCCACCATCCGGCTCCACAGGGTTCTCACCTCCCCAGACTGAAGCTATGTCCCCCTCAAATGCTGACTCATCCTCCCCCACCCCCTTAAGCCCACATCCTGTGGAGGGAGGACTCCAGGGACTCCAGCGATCAGCCTAGCAGTGTGTGGCCCTTTGTGCCTGGCCTGGCTCACCGCTTGGAATTTATTCAACTTATTCAACAGGTACAGCTGCAGTATGTGTCTAAATCCCCTTCCTTTTGAAGACTGAATAATAGTCCACTGCTCAGGTGGCCATATTTTGTTCCCCACTTTGGTCTGTCTGTGAACCCTTGGACTTCTATCTTGGGGCTGCTATGACACGCTGGGCTATTACCCCCACCCATATCCATATACTTATCTGACCCCGTTCAGCCCTTCCCTGGAATGCTGGGTTACATGCTAATTCGACATTGACGTTTGGGGAAGCACTGCTGTCCTATTCAGGCATGATCCTTAGCAAAACTGGGGATTGAACCCATGATGTCATACTGTGAGGCCAACACCCTGTCACTGAAGAACAGCCTCAGCCTATTTCAGATCTTAAAAAAAGATTTGTTTATTTTTATTTTATATGTATGAGTATTCTGCTTGTGTGTGTGTGTGTGTGTGTGTGTGTGTGTGTATGTGTGTGTGTGCTACATGCATGCAACGTCCATGAAGGCAGAAGAGGATGTCAGATCCCCTAGAACTGGAGGTACAGATAGTTGTGAGCTGCCGTGTGGGTGCTGAGAACTGAACCCCAGTCTTCTGCAAGAGCAGTAAGTTCTCTTAACCACTGAGCTGTCTCCTTAGCCCCTGTTTCAGATGTTGAAAAAAAAAAATTCCAGACCTGGTGGTGCACACCTTTAATCCCAGTACTTGAAAGGCAGAGGCAGGTGGATCTCCGTGAGTTTGAGGCCAGCCTGGTCTGCACAGGGAGTTCCAGGTCAGCCAGGGCTACACAGTAAGACTTAGTCTTAATTTTTTTTATTACATTTATTTATTTGTTTGTTTATTTATTTATGTATTTATTTATTGGTGTGTGTGTGTGTGTGTGTGTGTGTGGTGCACGTGTGCAGCATGCATGTGGAGGTCTGAGGACAATTTTTCAGAAGTTGGTTGGGTTTCAGGGATTGGACTCAGGTTGTCAGGCTCAGCAGCAAGTACTCTGACCCCCAAGCCATCTCTGCAGTCCCTCAGGCGTTCTTCCCTGACACAGTCTCCATCTAGAACAGGCTGACATTGACTCATCATCTGCCTTCAAGAGCCCCGAGCCCGGCTAAGGGCATTTTAAAAAGCCATCTTGGGGTTGGGGCTGTAGCTCAGTTGGTAGAGTGCTTGCCTAGCACACATGAGGCCCTGGGTTCAATTCCCAGCACCCCCATAAAGTTGGGTGTGGTGGTGCTAGCATACGATCACAGTACTTAAGAGGTGGAGGCAGGAGGATCTGAAGTTCAAGGTTATCCCTCCCTACATGCGGAGCTTGAGGCCAGCCTGGGTTGCATGAGACTTTGTCTAAATAAACAAAGTCACCATTATTTCTTGGCAACCACACTTCTAGGCTTATGGAGCTCTCTCTCTCTCTCTCTCTCTCTCTCTCTCTCTCTCTCTCTCTCTCTCTCTCTCTCTCTCTCTCGTGTGTGTGTGTGTGTGTGTGTGTGTGTGTGTGTGTGTGTGTGTGTGTGTGTGTTTAGTTCTTTGTGTAGTCCTGCCTGTCCTGGAAATCACTCTGTAGACCAGGTTGGCCTCACAGAGATCCATCTGCCTCTGTCTCCCAAGTACTGGGATTAAAGGTGTGCGCCACCACCTCCTGGTGCCCAGAAATTGCCCTAGGCTTCTTTGTTCTTTTTGCCCTGGAGCCGGCCCCAGTAGGTCTGCGGATGGACTACAGTGACTCCTGTGATTGTAGATCAGTAAAGCAGAGCCCCCCAGGAGCAGGTGTGTGGCTCCCGCACATGTTAGAAGCCCATGGCATCCGAGAGAAGGCCTCAGCTTCCTCACCTGTCAGATGGTGATGTGGAACCTGCCACTTTGGAGACTTCTCAGAGGTCTAAATGGGTTCATCTGTGCTTGGTTCTAGAAAATGCAGAATATCAGAGACGCAGACATGCTGCTACCTTGCCTGTGCATGGCATCCAGGTCACGTGATCCACACTCTCCTCAACTGCCCTGGCCTACTGCCTTGCTGGCTAGGCACAGTTTCATGGCTCTCTGACTGTCTGGGTTCTGATCTACCTTCAGTGTTGTTGTCCCACAGGCCTAGGACCAGGCACCCTCCCCACAGGCCTAGGACCAGGCACCTTCCCCACAGGCTTAGGACCAGGCACCTTCCCCACAGGCTTAAACACAGGCCTAGGACCAGGCACCTTCCCCACAGGCTTAGGACCAGGCACCTTCCCCACAGGCTTAGGACCAGGTAACTGGTGAAGCCCTCTCTTCTGGGTAAGTTCATGGCATTAGGTGTGGGTGGCTTAGCCAGGCTGATCACTGCCTTTGCCTGCTCAAGCCCTGTCAGATGTCACCTTATTGTCTCCATGGCAGGGAAGAGTTCACTGCAGTGCACAACACTTGACAACCAGCTCAAGGTCACAGGTCACAGAGACGGCTAGTAACAGCACAAGATTCAGTTCTGCCCTTGAGTGCCTAAAGCAGGTTCCAGGCCACTCTGTCCCTGCCTCAGTTTCTCCTCCTGCACTAATGATGTTAATCATGTTTGCTACGTGGACATTAGGAGTTCCAACTGTGCAGGCCTGAGTAGGGGTCAAATTTCATGAGGTGGCATGATCACCAGGAGCTACCTGCTCACTGGGAGGCCAGATGTGACACTCAGTCCCCTCATCCCTCAGCAAATCAAAGACACTAAAGCCAGGAGAGACTCTTCAAGGCTGGAGAGCAGGACATCCCTCACTACCTCCCACCCCCACTCTCAGAGAATGGCAGTAAGCAAGACCAGGAGAAAGCCGAGGTCTTCTGCCCAGTGTCCATCCCCATAAGTGGGACAAGTCTTTATTACAGAGTACCCATGCTGACAGTCCCGGGCAAGGGATACATCAGAAAGAGCCGAGGCTGAGAAAGAGTGGCCTTCAGGTAGCAGGTGCTCCAGGTGCCTGAGGAATGGGTGAGTGCCAGGGCAGATGTGGGCATGGTGGGGAAGGTCTGTGAGGAGTGGAGGGTGGGTCTTTCCAAAGGAGACTCATAGCTTGAATCCCTGGTCTCCATTTACCCCATGGATGTGTCTGGAAGTGTCTCCAGGCCTCAGGTCCCCGACTAAGTCTCAGTGATGGAGGGATGGCACTCAGCAGGCTGAGGGCGGCAGAGTGAGGGAGTGGCTCCCCTCTCTCCTGTTTCTCCTCACAAGTTAACAATCAAGCCCTTGGTTTCTTCTGGAGATCCAAAGAGTCTCCTCCTGGTGTGGCACAGAATGGGAGAAGATGGCGTTTGGGCATGTGCGTGTTGTGGGGGGAGGCTAGGAGTGAGGACCTACCCACTCTTTTGCTCACGGCCCTGGCCGACCTCAGAGGAATTACCATGGGGATGGGAAAAGGTCATTTTAAAGGTCAGACTTGTCCACTGTGTGCCCTGCCCCCAGCCCTGGATGGACTGAGCCCAAGGAAGGTTCTAGACAAGGCTCTTACTGGGAATGACATCCTGCCCCACATGGCTCCTTTGCCTTTCTCTTCCTCAAAGGGGGAAGGAAAAAGGGCAGGAAAAAAAAAAATCTTCACAATTCCCTGTCTGGCATGACTCACTTCCCCAGCCTAGAGGAACATTCGCAGGTTCCAGGGCAAGGAACGATGATCTTCCAAATTTGGCAGACTCTGAGCAGACAAGCTGGGCCCTTCCCTGATAGGCTATGTGGTTTGGGGAAGTCACTCACCCTCTCTGAGCCCCATTAGTTTACTGTGAAGTTGGAGCTCTAATGATGTTTCCTGGTGGAGTTTTAGGAAATCTGTCATGAGACAGGTTGGTCCCCATCAAACGGAGCCCCCACAAATGTGACTCAGTGGGCTCTCCTCCCTCCTCTCCTTTCTTTCCTTCTTCGAATCAGAGTCTTGTGTCGTAGTTCAAACTGGCCTCGAACTCACAGCAATTCTCCTGCCTCAGCCTCCCACCACACCAGGCCTCCCTTGTACCTTTCAAAGTTGAAATGCAAATTTTATTGTAAATGATTACAAACCCCATAACCTCTAGCACATCTCAAACACTGAAACTGTGAAAGACAATTCTTCCATAACTTCCATAATTCTTCCAACTGTAGAGATGGAATCTGATGCAGTGATTTCTGGAACAAAGTCATCTCATTCACAGAGGCTGAGCATTAGCATCATATCTGTGGCCTGCGTCTGTACGTGCATCATGTGTATGCAATGCCCTTGCAGGCCACAAGAGGGCGCTGGACCCACTGGAACTGGAGTTACAGATGGTTGAGAGCCACCATGTGGGTGCTGGGAATTGATCCCAGGTCCTCTGCAAGTGCAGAAAGTGCTCTTAACCATTGAGCTATCTCTCTAGAACTTTGTTCCTTTGTTTGAGACAGGGTCTCACTGTGTAGCTCTGGCTGTCCTGGAACTCACTCTGTAGACCAGACTGGCCTTGAACTCACAGAGATCCATCTGTCTCTGTCTCTTGAGTATTGGGATTAAAGGCATGAGCCACTAAGCTTGGCTCTCCAGAATTTTTAGTGTCTCATACACACACACACACCCCCCCCCCCCCCACACACACACACACCATAGTGCTTATGTGGAGGTCAGAGGACAGCTTGTGGGAGTCAGTTCTTGCCTTCCACCATGTGGGTTTAAGGAATCAAACTCAGGTCACCAGACTTGGTAGAGAGTGCATTTACTGATTCAGCCATCCTTGCCACCCCTCTCTATCATCTATCTATCTGTCTATCTACAGAATCTCACTCTGTAGACCAGGCTGGCCTTGAACTTTCAGAGATCTGCCTGTCTCTGCCTCCTGAGTGTTGGGATGACAGGTACAAGCCACCATTCCTGTTTTGGTGGTGCTGGGGGTGGAACCCAGCTCTACTTGTGTTAGGGGAGAGCTCTACCATCCCTCTGCCTCTTTTAGTTTATTGACAGTGCAAAGACTCCCTCCCTCCCCCAGGTGGCAAAGGATGGGCCAGGAGCTCCTGGTTTTGCCCTTCTTGACGCTGGACTGTCTGTGCACACACTTGTGTGGGACTCATGAGAGAACACCAACTGTATCCACCATTCCTCCCTTGGGCCCTCCTGGACCCGAGCAGAGGGAAGAAGGAGGTGGCTGGTGGCCCTGTTCAGGGACAGTACAGGATCCTTTCTGGGCTGCGTCTGTGGGTTCTGTACTAGGGTGTCTGCCAGCTGGAAGCTGCATGGAAACTTTTGTTCAGAATGACTCCCTGTTCTTCTGGCTGCAGTTGAGAGGGAGATGGGCCTGAGGGCTGCACTGCTCGTTCACCAGTCCACAGGGCTCTCTGGTCTGTCACTGTGTATGTTTGCGAGACACAGTCATTGAAAACAAAACAAAACAAAACAAAACAAACAGCAGGCTCTGGACTTCTGCTCCCCAAGATATTCGAGGTGCTCCCTGGCACAGGTCAAACCACATCTCCAAAGCCACATCACTGTCCAGGGCTGGGAGGGTCTTGTTGTTCCAATGTTCGGTGCCCCAGGGCCTTTGCACCTGAGCCCAGGTCAACCTTTCTTTCTTTTTTTTTTGTTTTGTTTTGTTTTGTTTTTTGGTTTTTGGTTTTTCGAGACAGGGTTTCTCTGTGTAGCTTTGCGCCTTTCCTGGAACTCGCTTTGTAGACCAGGCTGGCCTCGAACTCACAGAGATCCACCTGGCTCTGCCTCCTGAGTGCTGTGATTAAAGGCATGCACCACCACTGCCCGGCAACCTTTCTTTTGTTAAATGGAAGAAAGAAGCTGAGAAAGGGAAGGTGGAGAAAGGGGAACTCCTAGGCTCACAACCATTGTCTCCAGAGCCCCTCAGGGTGCATCCCAGTTCCCTCTCTTGACAGTAGAAGGTGTGGGCCCAGCTCAGCTGACTGCAGGTGGGGCCTAGGGAACTTTCCTTTCCTGGCTTCACTCCACCTTGACCTCTGGGGAAAAGACTGGCTTGCCCTCGGGTCAAGCTCACGAAAGTCCATGAGAGCACTTTGGGGGCAGGGTTGGGTGCAAAGTTCACAAGAGCTCTTCTTAGACAGGGTTGAGTGTTCTGTGTGGGAGCCGTGGAGTGGCTCAAGGTCACCTGCCTGTCCCCCTACTCTTGCCTCTTGCACCTATGACCCCAGGAGCATCCCCAAAGGCCCAGTATGTTCACAGGTCATGGGAGGAGGACTCCACCTGTTCCTTCACAGCCTCAGTTTATCTGGTGATCTGCCAGCTAGGTTGGAGACTAGCAGGAATTTGCCTCAGTGATAGGTGCCACAAGAGAAATCATCCCACTTGACTCTACCGTATAGGGTAGAGTATCTCTGTTGGCCCATTGATGGGAACCCCATCTTCTCATGCATCCTCCTCACAGCCCTTGGTGGGCAGTGACTTGCCCCCCTTCAACAGAAGAGGTGACGCTCAGCGGGGAGGGTCATCATTCAGCCAGTCTGGTGTCTTATTGGCAGGATTTGAGTAAATTTGGCAAAGTGGAGTCTTACTGAGCCATGTGGGTTCTGGAAAAGCCCCTCTAGAGAGCTACAGAGATGGGTCCATAATGCACTGCTCTGTGGCTTTTGCAGAAGATTGGGGTCAAATTCCCAGCACCTACGTTGTGATAGCTCACAACTGTCATTTTGTCTGTCAGCTCACAAGGGACAGTCACAGGAGCCTATGACTGTCGCTTCAGGGACTCCAGCTGTCTCTGCTGGACTCTGAGGGCACCTGCACTCACATGCACAGGCCCCCACACACATAGATATTAAAAAAAAAAACAATCTGACCTGGTGCAGTGGCCTACACCTTTAATCCCAGCACCCAAGACACAGAGGCAGGAGGATCTCTGTGGTTGCAGGCTAGCCTGGTCTACACAGTGAGACCCTGTCTGAGAGAAACAAACAAACAAAAACAACTTTTTTTTTTTTAAAGAAAAATTTCTTCCAGAACCCCACTGCACTGCCTCACTGGCTCTCCCCAGGCCCTGGCACCCCACTGCACCGCCTCACTGGAGCCTCAGAGACTCAGGAGGCCTTGCTACGTGACAGACGCTCCATTTTACACCTCGAGTAAGGCCCTGGCCTCTCTGTCCTCCTCAGGGAAGGGGTTACATTCTCACTCCCTCATAACCATATTCTAGAAAGAAGGGGAACCACCTAGGCCCCCCCGAAAACCTGGGGCCGCTAAGGACCAGCCACCGCTCTGAAGCCAGCTCCTTAGGTTCTCAGGACCTGGCCAGCCCTCCTAGGCTTCCTCCTCTCTGACGTCAGCCTGTAGAGCTAGGGACACTGGCCCTATGAAGCAGTCCGAAGGCCATTCCTGGGCCCCTGGCCTGGGTGACAAGCAGCCTCTGCCTTCTGCTTGCTGACAGGCCACACGTCTGCTCTAAGCCCGCATGCGATGTCGTCTAAGCCAGGGCAGACCCGGCTGCTATTTTGGGGTCTTCTTTCAACTATTTTGGCAAAGACCAAATGGCAGCCTCCTTTAAAATAGCTGCTCTGAGCCCAGGGGTCACCCCCCAGGAACCAGGTTGCCCAGGCCGGATCGCTTCTCAGCCACTCATTTGAGTTAAATGCAGACCCAGCATCTGGAGCTCTGAGCGACTCATGGAAATCCTGACAGCAAAACCATTGCCAAACCAAAATAAAGCCTTGCTGGCCCTGATGGCTCTTAGAGGAAGCTCAGCCATACAGACGCTCCTGTGGCCTTGGGAAGTCACCGGGGCAGCTGGTGGAGGTGGCCAGGATGTCAGGGAGACTTGTCTCTGGCCTCCAAGCTGATCACACATGTGTAGGTCCCTTGTGAACTTCTGTCTGTGGACAAATGTGTCCTGCTCAGAGATGGGCCAGGAACCCCTGAGATCAGAGAGTCCTAGAAAGAGCAAACCAGGCTCCCCCAACTCAATGACAATCCAACTAAGGCTGTAGAATTTGCAGACCTGGTCCTGGACACTGGCCATCTGTCCCCTAGGCTGCCCTCCTTTAGTGAAGGCAGTGACATGGCCCATGATGCTCTGCTACCCTTCTTCATATTCTGGCCCCTTCATGATCTGTCTACACATATGGGACTGACCTAGGGCAGACATGAACTCTTGGAGCCCTGCCTTAGTTCTGTGAGCTTCCAAGAGGCCCCCAGGGTGGCAGTGGGTTGGGACATTCACCTACCTACAGGAGACCTGAGACAATTTTCTTTTATATCTTAGGCCTGCCATGGTATCAGGCCACACTGGCTGCTCTTCTATTTATTTATTTTTAAAGGTGGATTTTACTATTTTTATTTATATTATATGTATGTGTGTATGTTTATATGTGTATATGTGCACAGGTGTTCAGGGGCCTGTACAGGCCAGAAGGTGTTGGATTCCCTGGGAGCTGGAGTTACAGGCAACTGAACTATTTGACCTTGGTGCCCGGAACTCTTGGCCCCTTTAACCGAGGAGCCTCCTCTCCAGCCTCCCACTGGCCCACTTTTTTTTTTTTTTTAAAAGATTTATTTATTTATTATGTATACAGAAGAGGGTGCCAGATCTCATTACAGATGGTTGTGAGCCACCATGTGGTTGCTGGGAATTGAACTCAGGACCTCTGGAAGAGCAGTCAGTGCTCTTAACCTCTGAGCCATCTCTCCAGCCCCCACTTTTTCAATTTAAACATAGAGTCTCAAGCAGCCCAGGCTGGCCTCAAATTCACTATATAAGGCAGGATGACATTGACCCTCTGATCCTTGTACCTCCATCTCCAGGGTGCTCAGATGAAAGATATGTGTCTCCACGCCAGGCTTTGCCCACCTCTTATAGATCATAGAGGAGTTCTTGTAAGTGAACAGGGAAATTGAGGCACACTGAGACTGGTCACAGGTAAATTAAACTAACACAATGTCAGCCAATAAGATGCATTGTTGGCACAGGAAGGTCAACCAGGCTCCCATCTGCAATCTCAGCCTCAAAAAGCTGAGGCAGAAGGATTACTGTGAGTTGGCTAGCCTGGGATACACAGTGAAACCCTGTCTCAAAACAAACAAATGAAAATACACATACTCTCCTCTCCTACCCAGTGTGTCACCTGCAGACCCTCTGATGGGCTCTGGGGCCCGAAAGGCGAACCCCCTTGGTGTTTATGTTCCTTTGCTCTGCAGGGACCAGGGAGGCAGCAAGAGCAGGTCAGCCACCAGGCAGCTTGTGGGGAGCAGGGTATGGGGCGGGCTCTGTACCTGACCTCTAGCTCCGACCACACTGGGGACAAAGCACTGAGACAGGCCAGGCCTGTCTGCTTGTTGCCAGGGCCTCTGCTAGGGCCTTCCCACCCCCAGGGCCTTTGCTGTCCTGCCATGTCACTCGATGAAGTTTGCATGACACAGTTTAAAGGCATCTTCCAGTTTTACCTCTCTTGCTGATGTAGGGATGGTGTGGGCCACGCTGCTCTGGCCTTCCCTCTCCACTGGGTTCATGGAGTTGGTGCTTAGGGGAGGGAAGGAGCAGAGCAGGAGTGGGTGGGCATTGTGTGTGGCAGTGTGTAGGCCAACTCCACTGTAGCAAGTCTTTTTCTGTCCCGCCAGCCAACTCCCAAATAATGACACAGAAGCTTCTTATTAATTATGAAAGCTTGGCCTATAGCTTAGGCTTGTTTCTAACTAGCTCTTTTAAATTAATCCACTTTATTCTATCACATGGCATTACCTCTCTTCCATTTTGTATCTCCTGTTTTCTCCCTGTGTCTCCTGGCTTCTCCTGTGTCCCTAGATTCCTCCTCTTCCTTTCACTCTCTGCCTGGAAGTCCCGCCTATACATCCTGTCTAGCTATTGACCATTCAGGTTTTTATTACACCAATCACAGCAATACATCTTCACACAGTGTATAAATATCTCACAACATCCCCTTTCTTTGTCTAAATAAAAAGGAAAGGTTTTAATTCTAACATAGTAAAACTATATACAATAAGAACAAATATTGGGTAAGAATTACATTTACAATGTCACGTCCATCTGTATTTGGCAAATTTAGAGAAAATATTTTATTATCTATCCTATCTTGGTGAGTCAAAAGTTTTGTATGTAATTTACTTTCTATTCTAACTTGTATTACTAATTTTTTTTTTAGATAAACAACTTTATCTTTTTTTTTTTTTTTTTTTTTTTGGTTTTTTGAGACAGGGTTTCTCTGTGTAGCTTTGCGCCTTTCCTGGAACTCACTTGGTAGCCCAGGCTGGCCTCGAACTCACAGAGATCCGCCTGGCTCTGCCTCCCGAGTGCTGGGATTAAAGGCGTGCGCCACCACCGCCCGGCTTCAACTTTATCTTTTATGTCTCCAGATCTTGTATACTTTATACCTCTTTTGTGAGTTTCTTTTCTGAATTTGATAACAAGGAAAACTTGTAACTGTAACTATCTAGTCTTTAACCCCATCAAAGACCTGAGATGGATATAATATTACCCGAGTAAACAGGAAGTACAGAGTAAACAATTTTCAAAACTATAGAAATGACAGAGAGAGCATCTTTAGGGGACCATGAGAAAATTGGGATAATGGTCAAGTCCTAGGAGAGCTAGCTACATTACTTTTTGTTTAGTCTCTGTGTGATGGGAAAGTGTAGAACTTATCTGAAGTCTTGGCTGGATAGTCTGTGAGGCTGGACCATTTCAGCTAGCAGCTTTGAAGTTGTTATGTATGCAGAATTTAGAGGAAACTGTAACAGAGGCATTCTGAGAGGCTGGATCACCTGGGCTACTTGTCTTGATTGGTATCTGGTCCTTTTTTTCTGAAAACACATAAACTTTTTTTTTTTTAACATAAACTTTTAAAGGCAATAAGTACATCTGCATTAACACACGTATGGAATGTACAGTGTGCACAAGTCAGTTAAAGATGTTTTTTTGTTCTATGTTTGAGCAGGTAAAAGTCATCTGTTAACTTTTTAAGTCTGTTGGACTGTATAACCAAACTGTAATATAAATCTCCATCCATGCCATGTGAAAGGATGGCATGTAATAGTAAGTCATGAAACTCTGAAGCCAACAAGATTTATCATGTCTTATCCAGCCTCAAAGCTGTTCCCATAGTAGAGGGATCAGCATATACATCACCTGTCCTGTAGTCTTTCTTGGATTTTTTTTCCATGTCTGTAGTCAAGATTTTCAGGAAGTCTCCCCCAATCAAATTGATCTTTATTAATTTTGAAGAGAACCATAACTTTTTGTTTACTGTGGAAACAAAGGCATAACCTTTTCCCTAACACAACATATTTTCTGACTTTCATTTTGAGGTTAAGACATTTTTAAAATATATAGGTTGGTTTAATTTAGCAGTTTCCATAATCCAATGTCTCTCAGCAGCTACTGATTTTTGTATATTAGTATTTAAAAAATTCAAAGCCAACAAAGCACCGTACAGGATCCAGACACCCTGTGTATTCCCCATCCTTATGTGGCTTATTCTTTTTATATTATTTTACTCTCTCTTTAAAGACTTATTTTATTATTTTTAAACTATGTATTTTTTTTCTGTGACTGTCTGTGCTCATTTCTTACATATCTGTTTAAAGGTTTTCTCAATCTGAACCACTTTACCACTTTACTTAGATATTTTACAAATATCCCACAATACCCCACTGTCTGGGAGACAGTTTCAACTGATGCTGGAGTGCCATCCATAAATCACTGTCTCCCAGTGGGCTCAGAAACTGAACACACAAGACAACTGGAGACTGAGCAGCCATTTTGTACCACAGCTGAGCAGATGCATCATTACATGACCAATAGGGAGGAAGGAGGTGTGCATCTCCTGGGTGCCTGATGGGGCGGGGCTGGGGGGCAGTGGAGAGGTCTCACCCCGGGGCCTCTCAGACCTGGCCTCCTGCCTGAGCCCATCCCAATGCCCATCTGCTAATGGAGATCACTGTGGCCAAGCTTGAGGGTCACCAGGAGAACCCACAAGATGATGGGTACAAGGCTTTCACGTGAAAGCTCTTGGTGTGCCCACTGAGTTCATGAGCATAGTACACTTAAAATTAGGGATTCCTAGCTGGGTGTGGTGGTCAGCTCCTTTAATCCCAGCCCCTGGGAGGCAGAGACAGGTGGACATCTATGAGTTTAAGGCCAGTCCTATCTACATAGCAAAGTTCCAGGCCAGCCAGGACTACATAGTGAGACCCTGTCTTAAAAAAACAAATAGAAAGGGGCTGGAGAGATGGCTTATCAGTTAAGAGCACTTAAAAAAAAGATAAATAAATAATAAATTAAAATAAAAATAAAATAGGGGTTCCTGGCCAGAAAGGCTGTCAGACATTGCCAGGCAGTCCAGGACCCTGGCGTTATACCTAGGCCATCTGGAAAGCAGAGCCTGGCTAGGGGGGTTGTATTTGAGAGTCACTGTTGGTTGATTGGCTTGAGACAGATCTTGCTTTGCAGTCCACGCTGACCTCAAACTTGCCATCCTCCTGCCTCAGCCTTCTGAGTGATGATAAGCCTGTACCACCATGTGTGACTAGATCCCTGGTTTAAATCCAGGGTCCTAGGCAGGAAACTGAGTGCCATGTGAGCCACTGTGAGCCAGCAGGGTCTACACCCCACAGGTGGGCCTGACCACAGCTCTCCCCTCCCCCACCCCGGGCAAACAGTTTCTTCTCTCTGAGCCTTGGCTCCTCTTCTGTCACATGGGGGAAACTGAGGCAGTCAGTCATCATGGCATGGCATGGAAAATGTTTCCAGCCCCACTGCTCTTCCAGTCTCATCAGCCACATCAGCCACCTCACACTTTGTGGCAAGAGTGGACCCCTACTGTATCCCTGACCTGGCCTCCTGCCTACTGCACCTGCCTTACCAGGTCCTGCTCCTGTGGATACGCCATCTTGTGTCATCCTGAGCCTGCTGGGATAGCCTAGCACGACCTACCCAGGTAGCCATTCTTGCAGAGACCCCACCAGAGTCCCCATCAGGAAACAGTGGACCCCCACCCCCAGTCAGTCCACACCTGAGATCATTTCCTGAGACCACTGCCACCTGCTGGCGGGTAGTGGTACTGCATGGGTTGGCCGTGACCCTACAGCAATCACAGGAAGACCTGGGGGCCCCTACAATTACCTCAGACCTACCCAGATGTAACTCAGGAAACTCAACTCAGCCAGGCCTGAGGGCTCACCCCTGTCATTCCAACACTCTGGAGGTGGAGGCAGGAGGATGGCCAAAATTCCAGACCAGCCTGGGTCAGAGTCCCAGCACCAGGTTCCCATCAAAACAACCTGCACAGTTCCCTTGTCTGAGGTGGGGCCTTGATGAATTTGTGTTCAGCATGTTGCCCTGTCATTGATGCCCTTTCTAAAATAGTGTCTTCACCTGGAGAGGGCCCCACCCACATACAGTCTCCTGGCTCCCTGTTGTGAACACTGCCCGGTACACGTGTGGGTGTCTGTGTGGACCTGGGCCTTGTCTCCTGGCAAAGCTCTGGAGCAATCTCAGAATTCCATATAGCTCTGGCCTGTTCTGTTACTTGTTTTCCTTTTTTTTTTTTTTTTTTTTTTTTTTTTGTTTTTTTTTGTTTTTTCGAGACAGGGTTTCTCTGTGTAGCTTTGCGCCTTTTCCTGGAACTCACTTGGTATCCCAGGCTGGCCTCGAACTCACAGAGATCCACCTGGCTCTGCCTCCCAAGTACTGGGATTAAAGGCGTGCGCCACCACCACCCGGCTTGTTTTCCTTTTTTATTTTGTTTTTGAGACAGGGTCTTTCTACACAATCCTGGCTGTCCTGGACCTCACTATGTAGATCAGGTTGGCCTCGAACTCACAGAGATATTCCTGTCTCTGCCTCTCAACTATTGGGATTAAAGATGCAAACCACCACACCCAGCTCAGCTCTGTGGTTTTAAGAGCTGCAGGCTCTTGCCACTGGGCTCCACTGCCTTGTCTACCCTCTCCACACCACACAGGCAGCAGGACAGACCTTGGAGTTCCCAGATCTTGGAACCAGCCCCAGCATGTCCCTTACTGGCTGTGTGGCCTCGGGAAAACCACATACCCTCTCTGAGGTTTTCTCATCAGCAAAAGGCCTCTAGGGACAGAAAGCAGCAGCTGAGTCTGTTCCACCTTCATGCCCACTGTCCACGCTCCAGTGTCTAGATCATGTCACAAGTTCCAGGTTTGGGGGCACAGACTGTAAGTCCCAGGGTTCAGTAATTAAACAGCCCAGTGTCTCCCCTCGGTGGGCAAGTGGCAGAGGATGGCCACAAGTGACTAATCAGAGAAAGAAAAATTGCAAGGCTCTATGGGAAAAATTCTAGGGCAGGAGTGGCCATGGGAAGACACTCTCAGAAGTGAATGTTGAGATGGGGCCCATCTGAGGACAAGCAGAGGGCAGAGTGCCCTTGGCACGTGCAAAGGAGCTCGGGAACAAAGTGTGGCTGGAGTGGTGAAGGTTAGCAAGGGCCAGGGTTCATGAGGCAAGGGGGGGGGGCAAAGAGATGCTGGTGGCCATCCTGGAGAGAAGAGGTGGCCTCGTTGTAAGCCCTAGGGTGCAGCTGGATTGATGTGTTCTCCCCCACTTTCTCTTCTCTCTCTCTTCCCTCTCACCTCCCTCTGTCTCCTCCCTCGTGTGTGTGTGTGTGTGTGTGTGTGTGTGTGTGTGTGTGTGTGTGTGTGCGTGTGCTTGCCTGTGCACACACGGAAGTCAGCCGTGAACTCCAGTGTCTCCCTCTATCTATCACTCTCCACTTTTTTTTTTTTCAAATTAAGATAAGTTCCCTTTACATAGCCCTGGCAGGTGTAGAACTCTCTACGTAGGCTGGGCTAGCCTCGAACTCACAACTCACAGAGATCCTCTGCCTTCTGAGTGGTGAGATCCACCTTAATTTTTGACACAGGTTCTCTGTGAACCTAGAGCTGAGTCCACTGATTCAGCCAGGCTGGACAGCCAGCCCGGGAGATGCTCCTGTCAGTCTCCTTAGCATAGAATTGGGCTTACAGGGGTACCACAGTGCTATCCTTTTACATGGGTATTGGGGATTTGAACTCAGGTCCTTAACCTTGTACAGCAAGCACTTCACTCTCTGAGCCATCTCCCTGCTCCTCCCCCCAGTTCCAATTCCTTTCTTTCTTAGGTCTTGGGGAGCCCAGGCTGACCTCAGACTCATTGTGTAGCTGAGGATGACCTTGGATTCTGATCCTCCTGCCTCCACCTCTTGAATGCTGGGCTCTCAGCTGTACACCACCACACTGGTTTACGTGGTGCTGAGGATGGAACCCAGCCCTGCTTCACCCGTGACAGGCAAACATTCTGACCACTGAGCTGCATCTCAGCTCTGCTGTCCAGCCACTCCTGGAAGGGATGCTGCAGCCAGTCACAGCCCCCCGCATCACAGCACTTCAGGTGTCCACCCGCCAGGCCTCTGGTGGACAGTTCAGTGACATTCAGCCATCCCTGCATCTATCTGCAGAACTTTCTCCTCTCCCCAGACCGGAGTTTTGTCCCCATCAAACACATCCCCTACCCTCTCCCAACTCCTGGCACCTTCACCCCACTTTGTTTCTGTAGATCTGACATCTTGAACAGGTGGCCTGTGACCCACTTATGTCACTCAGCATCAAGCCTTCATTCAGAATTTTCTTCCCTGTTTAAGGCAGAGTAATATTCCACAGGCGTCTGGCTGCATTTTGTCTGTTTGGGGATGGAAACTCGGGTTGTGTCCCCTCGGGGCCTCAGTGAGTGATGCTGCTGTGAGTCCAGGTGTTTCAACCTGGGCAGGAGTCCTGCTGTCCTCACTCCTTTGTTTGATACTCCCTGAAAGTCTCGATGATTACTCTGGGTCCAGCTTTGTGTTCTCGGAGCCGCCACCGTGGTCCCCACGACAGCTGCATCATTAAATGTCGACTCCTGACAGGTGTTTGACCTCTCAGGGAAAATCTCCAAGGAGACCTTACACACGGAGCCTGGGTTCCCTGCAGGATGCAGGAGCAGGCAGTGGGAAGGGGGGGTGGGGGAAGAGCTGTTCTTACCATCACACCCACCTCACCCTTGCCACTCTTCCTCTGGAGCTCCGACCTACTCCAGTCTCCCCCCACGTGGAAGGAAACGCAGCTTCCTCACATGCCCGTGCTACCCCTAGGCTGAGGCCTCTGACTCGCAGGAGTTAGGATGACTTTGAACCTGGGAGCTGATCTGCCCATCTCTGCATTTGTCAGTATGGGATCTTCTTCCTTTTAGGGTCACCCAAGGCCAGGCAGCCAGGCCTGGAGCAAATGTCACAGCTGCATTAGGGTGTGGTTCAATGGCCTGTGTGGCATGCTCTAGACCCCAGATCCTATCCATAGCACCCCAAAACACACACTCACACCACACACACACACACATCACAACCAACCAACCAAACAAACAAACAAAAGAGAAACAAACAAAATATCACCAACCTGGTGGTGGCTTAAACAGCAGAAATGTATTATGTCACAGGCCGAAGGCCAGAAGTCCAAGGTCATCGAGCGGATGAGGCTAGCTCCTTCTGAGGGTTGAAGGCTCTCTTGCAGTGCCCCCTGAGCTACTTAGCTGTGGAAGCTTCACCCTGACTCAGCCCCCAGGTCCACACATATTCTCACCAGTGGGATGCTCTGAGATCTTTGTGTGCCTCCGGGTGTGTCCCCTACCCCCATACCACCTACGGCCAGATCTCTCCATCAGGACCCTAACGGCTTGGGGTGGTGCCTCCCCCTGAGCCTGCATGACTTCCTATAAGCAATACACATCTAGTACAACCCCTCTTAGAAAAAGCTTTGTTGTGTCAACCGGGGTCAGGTGGTCAGGATCTGGACTGGGCAGGACATGAATGTACTCTTCCCTCCCTCCTAACCCAGGCCTGGTGTGAAGCCACTGGCCTCTCAAGGGCAGGGGACAGACCCCTGAGAAGATGGTCAGCTGCAGAATAGTAGCTAACAGACACTCCCCCATCCTTCCACCCCTCCCCAGGGGCTGCTGAGGTGCCTAGCTCATTCTGGGAAAAGTAAGCCCTGTCACCACTGTCACCCTGGATGCCAGTTCAGAGAACAAGTCTGGGGACTGGGTCCTGCTGAGGGGCTGGAGCTGTATCTACCTGTGCTGATGCTGGGGTCAGCTCCATAACAAACTTCTCACAGAGCTGAGGCCGGGGAGAGCCTGGAGCCCTGGAGGTGGGTAGCAAGAACGAAGGGAGGAAGGGACCTCTGCCTGAAGTACTTCACCTGCTAAAAACAGTCCCCAGAGAGACACATCACTTCTAGGGTAGAATGCTTCCTCTCCATGGCCAACCTGACTGGATTCACAATCACTTAGGAGACACACCTCTGTGCTTGTCTGTGAGGGTTTCCAGAAAGGTTTAACTGAGGGGAGACCCGCTCCGAATGTGGGTGGCACCATCCCATGGGCCGGGATCCCAGATTGAATACAAAGAAGAGAGAATGAGCTGAGTACCAGCGTTCCTCTCTCTCTGCCCCTTGACTGTGGATGCCATGGGTACTGTTGCCATGGCTTCCCCACCATGATGGACTGTACCCTCGAACCATGAGCCTAAAGGAGAAAGAGCCAAGCACCTCATCTCTCTCTCTCTGCTGAGCCCCAGCATGCCCCTCTCTGCTTCCTGCTCTATGGAGATGTGAGCAGGCTGCCGCACGCTTCTGCTGCCACAGCCTCGGTCTGCCCTCATCACCACACCTTCCCCTCACATCAGGGACTGTGTTCTTCAGACTGTGAGCCAAAGTAAATCCCTTCTCCCATATGAAGCATCTTGTCTGGTGTTTGGTCACATCAATGAGGACATTAACACAAGGGGGGGGGGATTCTAAAACTGAGCAAACCTCTTTTCTCCTCTCAATCCACACAGACTATACACTCGGAAACACACTTCACACACACACGGAAGCCGAGAAGTCAGAAGTCCAGGGTCAGTGTGTGTGCATGCCTCGTACACACACATCCTCTTGGGAATACAGCAACACTCTTCTACACACACTTGTGGATATTTGCAAACACAAGAACTCATGAACACATGCACATGCATGCATGCAGCACCTCAGCCCTTTCTCTGTACATAGCCTGCTGACCTCTGCCTTCCCCACCCTCAGCAGAAGTCTCGGTTGGAGCCTCAAGGTGTCCTCAGCCTGTATCCCAGCTGTTAAATAGCCAGACAGGGTGACACATTTAATGCTTGAATCATAGCCCCTTCCACTGTCCACTGCCTCAGGTTGCCAGGACTGCCTGCCACTGGCTGGGCTCCACCAGGGCTTTGGGTCACCCCTGCAATAAAAGCTCCCTCCCATGTAATCCCACATACATCTTGAACTTCGAGTCCTCCAGGGGCTTTGACTCAAGCCCCTCAGTGGCTGGCACTTGCTCTTTGAAAGCCACCAAGGACAGGCAAGTTCTTGGTCCCCCAAGCAGCCAACCCATGACAAGGGCGGGGAAGCCAGGCCTCCAAGAGGATGATCCTGGGTGCCTGTGGGGGTTGACCTCAGAGAGTTCTTAGGGTGGCCACTCAGGCCACAGCCAGTTCGCCTGTCTCCCGATGGGTGCCTGGAGTGGCCCTAGGAGACAAGGGTTCCGTCTTGCCATGGTCTCCTGGGCTCTGCTTCTTCTGCCGCCGTTGTCTGGGCTGGCTGCCCTCTCCTGGGGCTCGTGGCTGGCTGCTCTGCAGCAGCCGCACCATCTCATGGTCCTTGTGGCCCAGCACTCGGGGCAGGAAGAGCGAGGACTTCTGTGTGCGGCGGGTCTTGAAGCCTCTGCGTGGCCGACCCTTGCCATTCACAGACACATACCAAGGTCTCTGGGCACCAGGCTGCCGCCGGGCCCCCGGCCCGCTGGGCCCTGTGCGATACAGGCGGGAGGCATACGTATTGTAGCCCAGCTCATGGATCCGCTCCACGAACTCGCACTCTGCGTTGTAGTGCTCCTGTGGGACAGAGGCCACAGATAACAGCCGTGGAGGCCATGTTGTCAACAGGACCATACCTCCCCAATGCCTCCTACTCTCCTGAGGCTGCCTGGACCAGCAGTCCACACTTGCCAATGTCTATGCAGCCTAGCCAGCCTACCTTGCCCAAGACTATGCCCTGCTCCAAGTGACTTCCTTCTACTAACCCTCCTGAGGACAAAGGGCAGTTTCCTCCTTTTGCTGTAGCCTCGCACTGGGCTCAGCGCTTGGAGTGTGGTAGATAGAGCATGATGGAGGTGGTTGAATGGGTGTGTTGGTGAGTGGATGGATGGGTGGATGGATGGGTAATAGATGGGTAGCTGGATGAGTGTTGGGTGAATAGATGGGTGGGGCATTGGTGGGTGGATGAGTGGGTGTGTGGGTGGGTGGATGGATGGATGGATGGGTGGCTAGATAACTGGTACATAGGTGGATGGATGGACAGATGATGGGTTGAGTGGTTAGGTGGGTGGATGATAGATATCTGGTTGGATAGATGGGTGGGTGGATAGGTGCATAGGTAGAAGGATAGATGAATGGATAGATAGCTGGCTGAGTGGATGGATGGATAGATGGATAGATGGATGGGTGGATGGTAGACAATGAACAGACCGGCTGGAGGTCAGAGAAGCTACAGGCCAGTCATCCAATCCCAAGGCTGTTGCAGCTCCAGGTGGGAAGGGACAAGGCCTGTGTGACAAGGTGCTGCTTCTGGGATTAGGCAGCAGGAGGTGAGGTGAGGTGTGTGTTGAAGACAGCAACTCAAGGATCACACCTGAGGACGTGGAGATGGATTGGATATGGGGCTAAGAGAGAAGAAGGTCCATCATGGCTCCTGGTTGACTCAGCTGAGACCATGAGCAGGAGTGAAGGGTGTGCTGATTTCAGTGTGTGTCAGGGGAAGGATGCTGCATTCTGCCTGCTCCTGTAGCACTGGAAGTTCTGGGCAGCTGTGATCTATGACTTAGGGAGATGGAGACTGACTGTGGGGCTGTCACTGGCCTGTGGATGCAGCACATGGGCAAACACGCTGGGCACTCAGGGAACCAGGGACAGGCCTGCAGGGGAAGCCTTAGAGGCCAGCTGGCAGCTGAAAGAAGCTGAGGCCTTATACCCAGGTCTGTCTGCACGTTTACGAGACCATCTCTGATGGGGTCTTTAGAAAGTGCTACTCCAGCCATCTGGACCCCTGACCTCACCATCCCCTGCTCCCCCGAAGCCAGGAAACCACAGTCATGTCCCCACCCCACTATGCTCTTCCTGGTGGACAGGAAGATACGAACTGTCACTGAGGACACCTGAGACCTCAGCTCATAGAGAGTTTCTGGGGAAGGGCCAGGTTCATATGTAAAGTCAGCTGAGTTCACTCCCACTAGAATGGGACAGGATGCAGGGTCCAAGAGGTGGGGAAATCCCAGCCCAGCCTCAGCGGCTGGGACCTGCTGCTCGGCCCCTAAGGGTGTGTGTCCATCACACCCCAGGAGTGTGGAGGCACCTGAGCATCTGCTTCCAGGGGGCCCCAGGGAATGCCCTGTTTCCTCCCCCGAGTGCTGGGATGACCAGACAATACTTTGGCCAGTTTTGATACATGGGTGCTGCGGACCCACTCAGCCATTTCTCCAGCCCTTCAGTCCCCTCCTAAGTCAGAGAGCTCTTGCCTTCCCGACCTGAGAACAGGCCAAGCACCCATCTTCTTCCTTCCACAGATGCAGGGCAGGATTGCTCTGACCTCCCCTCCCTCAAGTGCCTAGCTATCTTGGGTTATTCACGTGCATGGAGGTCTGGGACCCTGCTGCCATGCTCTCCTATCTCCACCAGTGTGACTCAGAGAAAGAGACTGACTTCAGTCAGGTTGGACAGGCATTCAGAAGCCCAGGGATCTGGACCAGCTTGAGTCTGGCATGACCTAGGGCCAAGCATTCTACCGCTCATGTCCCTTCTGGCCCCCAACCAGATGTTCAAGCCAGATGGCTACTCCATCGGCACCTGCCCACTAGCGATGGGACTCACCGAAGCGTACAGCCGTCCTCTCTTGTTCATGGCCAGGTACCGCCCAGAGAACAGCCCTTTGATGGCCACCACGCCCACTTCCACCGCAGTAATCTCCAGGATGCCTGCAAAGAGTCAGGAAGGGTCAGTCACCTGCCCTGCCTGAGCAGAACCTCAGCCTGTGCTAACACTCACCAGCTTAGGAAGCTGGGACAGGAGGACAGCCACGACCGACCAGCAGGTCATGGTGGAGGGGTTGGAAGTCCTGGTAGGAAGAAGGCATTGGACAGGAGGTGAAGAAGGGGACATTCAGCCACTGTGCCAAAGACATGAATCCTAACCCCAGAAGACGACACAATGGGGGTGTTCTGCCCCTGTTAGGCACCTTGGGTGCCACAAAGCCAGACAGACTCAGTCTGTATTCGGTGCGCTCTTATGAATCGGCTGAGGCTGAGGACAAGTGACTTGTCCAAGGCCACACATAATGGTTCCGGGGATCCAAACCCCGGGGCAGATGGAGCTCCAGAAGAGGAGATGTCTGAGACTCCTGTGGAAGCCAGTGCTTAATGCAGTCCAGCCAGAGTGCTACCCCCACTGGCAGGCAAGGGATTCAAGTACGAGTGCTGAAAGGTTGTCTGGGGCAGAAGCGCCAAGGTGCTGAGGGAAGGTGCCCGGGGCTCACCCAAGCCCAAGAGTAGGTACAAAAATTAACAGTCCCCGAGCCCAGATGGCAGAGTAGCCGCCAAGACTGACCACCTGAGTTTGATTCCCGGACCCACGTGGTGAAAGTAGAGACCCATCTCCAGCAAGTGTCCAACGACCTCCATACGTACATTGTGGCACACAAATAAAATGTGAAACGAACCAAAAAATCCTCCAAGCGCCTTTCCCGTGAACAGGATAGTGCTTTTGGGAGGGGAGGCCAATGTCCATTGGAATAGTGTGGGTCGAGGACTCACTCTCTTTCCAGGGAGCGCGTGGCGCCCGCTCTGGACCCAGCATAGTTCAGATAACCAGGACCAGTTGAGGTTCTACCGTAGCCACGGTTTGGAGGGGTGCAGGGTGCGGCTTCTAGATCTGGCGCCAGAAGAGTACCCGCCTGGGTGCCCCCAAGGGCGACTGTGAAAGTGCCCCTCCTCTGCATCTGGGGCCGCCCCGACCAGGCAATTGGGGAGGGGGTGTGCGTGAGAAGCCCCGCGCTTCAGGCCAGGCAGGGGCTGGTCCCCAGGACGCCCCCGCGGGGCTGCGGCTTTGAAGGAGGAAGCTGCGGTTCCTGCAGCCGCCTGCGCCCCCCGCTCAGCTTCCTGCGCCCCGGGCGCGGTGAGCTCTGCAAGGCCTCCCTCCCACGCGGCGCTCAACGCTCCGGGTCGAGCTCGGCTCACGTGTACCGCACCCACCGAGCCAAACCCTGGAATCGAGAACCGGTGCTGGGTTTGGTCTAGCCGAGCGCGGGCCGTGAGTGCATGTCAGCTGCATCCAAAACACGCGGGGACGCCTGTCCTGTCGCGCGCTCGCCTGCAGGGCGCAGGACGAGGGGCAAGCCTGTCGCCGGACGCCGCGTCGCGGAAACCGAGCTCTGCCCAGGGGAGTGTCCTTGGAACATCGTCTAAGAGCAAGGAGGACGGCAGGGACTGGCCATGCTCCCCGGGGTCGTCAAAACAATAAAGAGGGCGATAAATCCTTGTCCAGCGGCTTTTCACTGAGAAATACAAATGTGTCAGAACCGTGGTCGCCTCCCGCGCAGTCCCTGGGGGAGCGTGACGGGCGAGGCATGTCGCTGGGATCTATAGCTGGGACCGAGGCATCGTCTTCGGACCAACCTCAGGTCTGCTCCCACCTGGGACGCCGCGACAGGGGGTCGAGCCCGCCAGTCCCTCCCGCCCACCTCTGGCCGGACACTCACTGTAGGCGCTGTTCTCCAGGCTGCCGTTCACGCGGCCGCTCGGGTGCAGCTGGAGGTGGTACTTGGTGGCGCAGTAGAGCTTGCGGCGCCGGGGCGCCCCGCCGAGGTGCTCGTAGACGCCGCCACGGCCGCCCGCATCGCGCCGCAGCCGCGTCCCGGGCCCCGTCGCGGGCCAGCCGGGTTCCAGCAAGCTGAGCAGCAGAAGCCAGATCAGGCCCATCCCGGCATCGCGCCCGCCGGCGGCGGCGGCTGCGCCAGCGCGGGGCTCACGGAAGGCGCGGCGCTGGGAGCACACGCCCGCGAGCCAGGCTGTGCGGACTGCGGCTGGGAGGGAGAGAGAGGGAGAGGAGGACGGAGAAGAGGTGGGGGACAGGGGAGGGAGGAAGTCAAGGAGGGAGGGGAGACAAGGAGAGATGGGGAGAAAGTGGAGATGCAGAAAGGATCCGGTGGAGAGAGGGAAAGAGGGATGGGGAGAAGGTGCGGAGAAAGAGGAGAGGAAGGTGGAGAGAGAAGACTTCGAATTTTCACCCAGGAATGGGGGGAGTGTTCCCTTGCCGCACACCGCTCTGAAGAAAGGGCGCTTGGCAACAAAAGGCAGCCGTGGTCCCCGGCAGGGGCGCGGGGCTCAGGCCGGGCGTCGCCTGCTCACAGCGCCCCGGCCAGCGCCGTCGGGCAGCCGTTCCTCCACCGCGCGCCCTGCGCCCCCTCCCGCCTCTGAAAGGTCCCCGCCCCGCCCCCGCCCCCAGACCAATTATGCCTCGGAAAATTATAGAGCGAGGCCTAAAGGCAGCCGCCCCAGGCCCTGTCACCCCCTCCCGCCTTACATCAATCCTGGGTGCACAATGGGACCGCGGATGACTGATGTCTGCGCAAACAACTTGCGGGGAAGTCTAGCTGACAAACGCTCCTGAAAGGCGGCGCCTAATCCAGAGCGATTGCGGAGGGCGGCGCGTGGGGAACCCGGGGTTGGGTCTGTGCAGGTCGCTGCTCTCATATGAGCAGCTCGTCCTCAGCTGCCCAGTCTTGTGGCCCAAGGGCCCAAAGGACTCTTTATGTTGTAGTTTCCTACCTGACCAGAAGGCACTAAGGGAAGTATGCACACCTTGAACAGGAGTGATCTGTCCCAATGGTCCAGAGAGGGGACTGGGCAGATTGGAGCTGGGACAATAGAGTCAGAGAGCCCTAGAGCCGAGAGTCCTGGAGGCGCAGGCAGAGACAGAAATGGGAGTTGGGGAGGCAGGTGACAAATCCACTCGAAGAGATAGAGAGATGGGAGAGGTGGAGAAATGCCGAGATGCAGATGAGCAAAAGAAGAGAAGCGGGAGAAGATGCCACAAAGGACCTCAGCATACCCACCTGGTAGACTGAGTAGGAGTCTAGGCTCAGCTTCCTGGGCCCTGGGCTCTTGATTTCAGTTCCCTATCTGCTAGGGGCCTCAGAGAAGGACTTCCCATGGTGTCAGAAAAGGTCTCACCCCACCTGGCCAGCAACTACCCTCATACAGGCGTGCTCTGGTGAGGTTACCCTGAGGGCCCACCGGCCTGGGTCACAGCATTGCCTCCCAAGTTGATCCTGAGCTCTGGGAAGAGTCAAGTGGGAGGCCCCCTATGATGTGAGATGCCGAGGAGTGTTGGGGGGACTTCCATGGTAAGGAAGCTATTAATAGCACACACTGGGGCGTTTTCCACCTGAGACCTCATACACAGGGCAGCAGGTCCTCAGTGAGACCTCTCCAGCATGCTGAGTACACATGCCCCCCCACAGCTGATCTCCCAGAGCCTCTGTTCTGGGCGGGATCTGCAGATTCTCTGTCCCAGGACAGGCTCCTGAGAACTCTTTAACAGTCTAAAGACTAAGGCACAGAATTGCTAAAGCCCTGGAGTCAGGCATCGATAGAACCTGCTTTATAGGGACAGGGACAGCTGTCAGGACAGATGGGTCGGCAGGGCAATTTGCCCTGTGTCTTGATGACCAGCACTGGGCTGGCACATCTGGCTGCCCAAGCTCGTAATGACACAGAAGAATCAGGAGGACATCGCCTCTCTGAATGCCTTTAGCACAGCTCCTGGAGCCAGCTACTGCCCTGTGCCTGAATAAGAGAAGCCCTGTGCCAGGTATGCTGGGGCAGGGCTGCCATCTCAGCACTCAAACTGTGGAAGTGGGATGATCCTGGAGTTCAAGGCTAGCCTCAACCACAAAGCAGATTTGAAGCCAACCTCTGCTTTGAGACCCTGTCTTAAAAACAAACAAACAGACAGAGAGACAAACAAGCAAAGCTAAGAAGGATCAGCAGAGACGGCTCATTGGTTAAGGGCACTGGCTGGTGTAGCAGAGGACCTGGGTTCAGTTCCCAGCACCCACAATGGTGGCTCACAAATGTCTGTAAAATGTTCTAACAGATGTGACATCATCTTCTGGTCTCTGAGGACACCAGGCATGTAGCTGGTACAAATACCTACACGTAGACAAACAAATAAACACCAAACAAAACCTCAAACCCAAAACCCATACACACAAAAGTAAACACACACACACACACACACAAGGAAGGAGAGAGTGGGGGGCCTGGGGCTTTGTTGGTGTCTAGGAGGAGCCAGAGGAATCCCACTGGACAGACAACCTGGGCTCAGAGCCTCTCTCCTGATCCATGTCTGGACCCCCACATTTCCTGTTGCGTGTGTCCTTTACTCTGTCTTCTCCTGGACAGCCCAGTGCACTGTAGCTCCCTAAATGCATTCCTGAAGTGAATGAATGGGCTGCCCATACAGTGTAGCCCTCTGAGACTTCGACTTTCCCGGTATATGAAATTCTAAGCCCAGGTGAGAAACTCAGTAGAGCGTCCCCTACTAAGATCCCTGCCACTGCCACCATCAGTGACCAGATTGTGGCACCACCACAGGGACCTCAGGTGCCTTTGAGAGTAAAGGACTTCAGTGGCCCAGCAGGTGATCCAGCCCAGGCCCTCCCTCTGGTCCTGGCTGACTGGCCTGTTCCTCAATTGTCCCTAAGGCATCCACACTCCTGGCCCAGGGTCTTCCTCTGGGCCCTATACAAGTGTCCATGGGTCCTTCTACCCACCCTCCACCCTATAGTTGGAACGAACTGCCTTCACCCCTACCCCAGACCCCACCCCAGCTCATCCCTGTGATGGAGGCCTTGGTGTAGGTAGGAATGTACCCCCTGCTCATATCCCTAGCCTGCTTCCTACAGCCTTCCCTTGTCCAGTGAGGGTTTTCTGCATCTCTAATCACCTGCCTTCTTGCCCTTGGATGTTCCCAGAACACCCCCCTCAGGCTATGGATGGACCCACTGCTTGGCCTCAGATGCTGCCCCCCTCCCCCCAGGGAGCCTGAGTGTGTGTTGTGCTGGACCAGAGCTGGTCCTCCATTGCAGTCTCCCTGGGCTGGGCTGGGCTGTCCTCACACAGAGCAGAGCCTAGCAGAGCATGCAGGGGGTGGGGGGCATAATATGGTAATGGACACCCTGTTAATTGCTTCCAAATGGCCAATTGCAGCCGTTTGACTAATTGGTCTCTTCCAGCTCCCCCTCTCCTGGCCTGGACACCCCCAGACCTGGCCCAAGCCTATTTAACACCGCTTCCAGGGCCTCTGCTCCGGAAGCCCCTCCTTGGTCTCTCTTGGCTTGGACCTCCACCTCCAGCTCCTGCACCTAGAGAGAGAGCTAAGGAGAGGAGGGCCAGGGACAGTGTGCCCTGTGATCTCCTCGGCTTTTGGCCCCAAACTCACTCTGTACTCCACCATCAAAAGCAGGGGGAAAGAGACCCAGCCTGCTTGTTGTGTGCTGACCCGGAGTCACTGTATCCCTGAAATCTTAAAAGCAGCCCACCTTAGTCCTACCAAGTCAGAGGTGAGCCGACTGGCTCAGGAGCACACAGCTGGGAGATGGGAGTCATCAGTGTGCCTCAGCTGGAGGCATCTTCAACAGGCCAGGGCTGACTTAAGCATCCTTTGTTTGAGTCCGTGGACCTCTGCCTCTGGTACTGCATGGGTGGTACCCTAAAGCCCAGGCTCTAGTTCAGTGGAGCCCTTCCTGCTTGCTGTGGGGGACTAGCTAGACACCCTCCACAGGTGCAGTGGGGCAAAGTGGGAGAAGAGGAAGGACTCTGGGCCACACAAGGGAGCAGATGGGCTTTTTCAGCCGGCCCAGGACCGTGAATGGCAACAGTGAGTTTTCAGACTCTCCCTGATATGGACACACACAGCACAGAAAGGTCCTAAGTCCCATCCCTACCCAGAGCCCTGCCCACATGAGACAGGGTGGACTTCATAAATAGATAAAGGAATACAAGTTCCTAACAGCCAGAGCCTCACCTCAGGCTAATAGGAGTCCACAAACTGAGGTGGTTAACTTGAGGTGGCTACCTAATGTTCCTCCCTGCCTTTTTGGTTTTTCAAGACAGGGTTTCTTTGTATAGTTGTCCTGGAACTCAATTTGTAGACCAGGCTGGCCTTGAACTCACAGAGATCTGCCTGCCTCTGCCCTTGAGTGCTGGGATCAAAGGTGTGCACCACCACCGCCCAGCTTAATGTGGGGCTCTTTTTTTTTTTTTGGTTTTTCGAGACAGGGTTTCTCTGTGTAGCTTTGCTCCTTTCCTGGAACTCACTTGGTAGCCCCAGGCTGGCCTCGAACTCACAGAGATCCGCCTGGCTCTGCCTCCCGAGTGCTGGGATTAAAGGCGTGCGCCACCACCGCCCGGCTAACGTGGGGCTCTTAACACCACATGAGAGTACCCTTCTCAACATGCTTAAGAATCTTGGGATGGGTTCTGCTCCAGATGTGGAAATGAGAGTTTGGGCAACAGGTAGTGGCAAATGGGGGCAAGAGACACCCAGGAGGTAGCTTACAGGGGCTTCAATTTCCATCAAACGCATTTATTTTTCCTTGTAACTTGTTTGTATTGTTTCAATACTGAAATACTTCATTGAGATATTTAACTTAAAGTGGATACTTCAACTGCTAAAAATAATTATTTTTATTTCACGTGAGTGTGTTCCTGCATGTATGTCCATGTATCACATGTGTGAAGTGCCCACGGAGGCCAGAGAAGGGTGTCAAGTCTCCTGGAACTGGAGTTACAGACATGTTGGTGGGACTCAAACCCAGGTCCCCTGCAGGAGCAGCCAACACTCTTAGCCACTGAGCCATTTCTCAAGCTCTGCCCCTCCCCCCCCTTTTTTTTTGAGACAAGGTCTCATGTGGCTCAGGCTGGTCTCAAACTCACCACCTAGCCAAGGATGATTGTGAACTTCTGACCTTCTGATTGCAGCTGGGATTCAGGTGTGCGTTACTGTATGCAAGGGTTTCTTTCCTGGAAATTTTAAAACGTTTATTTATTTATTGTGGGGGGGGGGGCGGGGGCGGCGGGGGTGTGTATCATGGCTTACATTGGAAAGTCAGAGGATGACTGGGTCCTAGTGATTGAACTTGGGTCGTTAAGCTTGGCAGTAAGTGCTTTTACTGGATTTACCATCTTGCCAGCCCCCCCCCTTTTTTTTTTGAGTATTTTCAGTCCCTAGTTGGTTAATTCTTCAGCTACAGAACTGTTGGACACACAGGGTCCACCCACCCTACTGGAATTCCGAGGGTCGACTGCACTTGAACACCAACCCAGATGAGATTCTGCCGCATGTCTGTGTGAAGTGGTCGTGAGCCTATGAACCCATCCAGGCCTCAGTTTCCTTATCCGTTAAATGGAAACAGGCAACTGGTCGAAGGGTGCACACCTCTCTAGCACTTGGGATGTAGAGGCAGGCATCTCTGTGAGCTCAAGGCTAGCCTGGTCTAGGTTGCAATTTCCAGGCCAGCTAAGGCTACATAGAGGGACTCTGTCTCAAAACAAAACAAAACAAAAAACGTAGTGTGGAGACAGGCCTCAGAATTGTGGTAAACTGTAAATGACAGTCTTAGAAAAGCTTTGGGACAGTCTGGCCAGTGGGCTGTGGTTCTTGGTGTGAACATATGAGATGGATTCATAGAAGGATCTGGAAGATAATCAAGACAAGGAGTGAGGTCTCCAGAGTAAGGGTATAAAAAAAATGTGGGATCTGCTGGGTGTGGTGACACACACCTTTAATCTCAGTACTCAGGAAGCAGAGGCAGGTGGATCTCCATGAGTTCGAGGCCATCAAGGCCATCAGGTCTACAGAGTCAACCAGCCAGACTACATTTGAGATCCTGCCTGTTTCCAAACGAACAAAGGTGGGAGGGAGCTCCAGCCTATGAGTGGCTGTAGTTGCTTCAACAACTAACAAGACAGTTACACGTTTCCTGAGCTGACACCCGTGAAGCCCAGATGCAGCCAGGGACAGGATTCGGCCCTGGCATCCAGATGGGCTCTGTGGCCCCTGCAGCCAGCGTTTCACAGAAACGGAGGAGGTGCACGAAAAGTCGGGTGTGCGGCCCTTGGGGTGGACTTCAGAACCGGAGGACTTGCTTCTGGCAGCAGATACTGAGCCTGGGGCCACCATGCAGATTCTTCTAAGCAAATGATTTAGTACAAACAAGAGTGGCCCTTCCGGGGCTGGGGGAGATGGCTCAGTTGATAAAGAGCTTGATGCACAAGGCTGAGGACCCAAGTTCAGTCCTCACACCCTTGTAAAAGCTGAGCCCTGGGAGGTGGAGACAGGAGGATCACTGGAGCTCCTTGGCCAGTCTAGTTGCTCAGTTCCTGTAAGAGACCCCGTCTGAGAGCAATGTGGGGTTTGGGCTGGAGAGGTAGCTCAGAGGGAAAAGCATGTACCACTCTTGTCAAAGACAGAAGTTAGGTTTCTCGCATGGATGCTGGGTGGCTCACAACTGCCTGCTACCTCAGCCACAGGGAGAAGCAAGGTCTCTAGACTCCAAGGGCACCTGGATTCACACGCACAGATACAGGTGCACATTTGTGTAAGTACATGCACACACACACACACACACACACACCCCTGTCCTGCTGGACATGATGGATGCCTACATGTGGGATGGAGTAAGGGTTTCTCAGAGTCTCTTGCTTTGGGGCTACTTCCTAATTCTACAACAAAGCAGACCCTAAAAGATGAATTCAGATCTAATGACTAGATGGCGGGTGGCTTAAGCAAAGCCCCACTTGATTTCAAGAGGGAACCTGGGGCCACCCAGGACATGGCCAGTTCATTTGTCCCAAGCATGCACAAGGTAGCTAATTGGCTGACATTGTTCTCTGTTGAATCTCAAATCCTTTGAGGCCTGCATTCTGCGGCAATGGGCTGAGCTCAAGAGGTCCCAGGAGAGTCTCCCTACTGGGCTCTTCAGAGGTACCTGTGGCCCTCCTGGGGATAGGCTGTCTGGGAGTCACAATGGCCTTTGCCATTGCGCTTTCACCCCCAGCCCTGCACCTCACAAAGCCTCCCTCCCCACAGGAGCAGATCAGGATCGGGAGCCTCCTAGCCTTGCTTTGCTCTCCAGGTGAAAAGCAAAGCCATAATCCAATCCCAACACCCTGACCTTTGACCCCCCCATGCCATACTTGTTCTCAGGGTGGGGGTGGGGTGTTCCCTTGGGGTGCAGCCCCCCTCCAGTATCCCTGTCAATCTCCCTCCCCTTTTGTCCCTTTGTCCCTACAGCATTTGATATCACCTGGGAGGAAGGAGTGGCCTCCTGACCTCTACAAATTGGCTGCTGTTCCCCTAGACCCCCTGCAGCAGCCTTTAACCCTTCCCTTGCCAGCCCTGCTGGGTCTGCACCCGAAGCCCGTGGGGCATCAGGGCTGGTGACTGTCTGCCCAAACATCCCTTCATTGGCAAAGAACTCTGCCAGATTGCAGGCCTTTCCCAGTCCTCACTTCCCATGTGGGAGGGCTTCACAGGAAAGCCTGGGAGACACAGGGTTCCAACACAGAGTCCCAGACAGCAGAAGGGAAGTGCCTGGCCACTAGGGCTGGGCTTTGCCCCCTGTCTGGTGGCTTATGTCTCCCGAGATGTCAATGTTCCTAGCTACCTTTTCCTGGGGAGCTTGGGTCCCCTCCACACTCGATGGCCTTAGTTACGACACGCCCCCCACCCCCATGTTCCCAGATGTAAGATTTTGCTTATGGCTTTTGACTTTCAACTCAGCCTTTCCCAAATCTAGAGAAAGCCCAAGTTTTATAGCTTGACACCCACCTGCTGGTGGCAGTGCCAGTCCCAGGGATGGGGACAGTCAGGCACCTGTAGATGTTGTATCCCCTCAGGCTGTTTCTTCCGTGCAAACAAGCATATTTATTTGTTTGTTTGTTTATTTATTTATTTGGTTTTTCAAGACAGAGTTTCTCTGTGTAGCTTTGGCACCTTTCCTGGAACTCACTCTGTAGCCCAGGCTGGCCTCGAACTCACAGAGATCCGCTAGCCTCTGCCTCCCGAATGCTGGGATTGAAGGCATGTGCCACCACCACCCGGCGCATATTTATTTTTACAGCAACATTGCTGAGGTGTAAGGCACTGGGCACACACCAGTCAGGTTGCTGGCTTAGACATCCTGTCTGTTTAGCATTCTACAGCTGCAACCACTGGCCATTTAGAATGCCATTTTATTTATCTTATTATTATTTTTTTGTTGTTTGTTTTGCTTTTGAGACAGGGTCTCGTGGTCCCAGGCTGGCCGTGTGGCTGAGGATGACCCTGAACTTCTGATCCCTCTGTCTCTGCTGCTGAACATCATTATGTCGTGTGTTGCAGTGCTGGCGATCCAACCCAGGGCCGTGCAAGCACTGCACCAACTCTATGAGAGAGCTGTTTAATCTCCTCTCCCCACCCCTCAATCATTCACATCACCCCTTCTCTCCGACCCCAGCGGCTCACAGTGCCCATCACCCGCCTCTCCGACCCCAGCGGCTCACAGTACCCATCACCCGCCTTATGCATTTATCTGCTCACACAGTTCATACCAGAACACTTCTGCAGGGCCGCTTGTGAACTAGACCTTTCCCCTTGAATCAAGGAAAGAGCATACTTCCCTCTCCAGCTCTCCTCAGCTCCCATAACCACCCACAGGTTGCTAGTAGCTTGGTGGTGGTGGGCCTGACCCTTACTTACCTGAGGCTCCCAGAGTGTTCGTATGGAGTTCCTCAGGGCCCAGCCAGGCTGGCCTGGCTTCATCTGAGCCTGACTCTGAAGCCCAGAGTTGATCCTTTTGGGGAGGCTCTTGAGAGACTGCCAGTTCTAGCTGGCCTGACCATATTGCTAAGTGAGCCATCTGGGACACCTTCACTATCATCTGGACAGGATTTGGAATTGCCTGGGAGAGCTCCATGCAGGTCCGTGAGGGTGTTTCCAGAGACACTTAACCGAGGGGAGGACCCACCCTGATGTGGGGGGCGACATCCCATGGGCTGGGGTCCCAGACAGAATTATAAAGAGAAAGTGAGTTGGGCACCAGCATTCAACTTTCTGCTTCCTGACTGTGGATGCTGTGTGATCAGATCCCTTAAACTCCTACCACGGCTCTCCCTCAGCATGACGGACTGTGTCCTCAGAACTGTGAGCCAAATCAAGCCACTTCCTTCCTGCCTGCCTGCCTGTTTCCCTCCCTCTCTTCCTTCCTCCTTCCTTTCCTTACTCCCTCCCTTGCTCCCTCCCTCCCTCCCGGCCTCCTTCCTTCCTCTGCTTCTGTCAGGTGTTTCTTCACAGTAGTGAGAAAGGGGACTACCGCACTGAGGGACCGGCAGATCGGGCAAGGACAGCGCACCCTGTAAGGTTGCTGGAGATCTTTCACAGAACAAGCCAGGCGGGCCTCCCTGACTCAGTGTCTTCTCCCACTTCTCTTCATGTCCACATACGGGGAACTGGATAGCTCTGGAAGCTTCTCCACCCACAGGCAGTTCTTCTCTCGGGCCTAGTCTGCCACTGTGACGAACACTGCCGGAGAGCAGCTTGGAGGAGGAATGGGTATATTCCAGCTTGTACTCCCAGGAAACAGTCCCTCAGGAAGGACGTCGGGACAGGAATTTGGAGGCAGCAATTGTGGAGGAATGCTGCTTGCTGGCTCGCGCTGTGGCTGGTGTTCAGCCTGCTTTCTTTCCTGTTTTCTTTTTGGTTTTTTTGTTTGTTTGGTTTTTTTTTTTTTTTGTTGTTGTTGTTGTTGTTGTTGTTGTTGTTTTTCAAGACAAGGTTTCTCTGTGTAGTCCTGGAACTCACTCTGTAGACCAGACTGGCCTTGAACTCAGAGATCCACCACCTCTGCCTCCCAACTGCTGGGATTAAAGGCGTGCGCCACCACAGTCCAGCTTCAGCCTGCCTTCTTACACAGCCTGGGCACACCTCCGCAGGACTGGCACTGCCTCCAGTGGCTGGGCCTCCCACATCAATCATCAATTAAGACAGGTCCTCACAGACATGGCCTTAGGCCAAGCTGATAGAAGCAAGCTGAGGGGCCCTCTTCTCAGCTGACTTTAGCTTGTGTCAAGTTGGTAACGCTTGACATAAATAAAACTTATCAGAACACCACTTCAATTAACCTAATCAAGATGATCTCCCACAGCTGACAAACAAGATTTGTTATGGAGCCTTCTGCCCACTCAGGCTGTGCTGGTCAAGGAGCCACGGGTAGAGCCGTCTGTCTGTCTTTAGGGCTCCCGGGGGTCCTCATACATCTGAGGAAGGAAGGTACCAGTATAAGTACTCAGCTTTGTATAAACTGTCTTTGCCCCAGGATGAGAACTCCATCACGGCTCCTGAGATGGGGAAGTGACTGGAAAGTCGTGGAGCCAGGGGCTGCCCTGTTTGGTAAGGGCACATTTGTTTCTCCCTGGGCCCTTAGTGATGGGTAGGGCAAAGTCCGCCTGGGAGGATGTCTGAGAGAGGGACAGCCTTTCTCTCCACCAGCCTCTTGTGTGGGCTCCCTTTCCACACCTGGCTCTTCCTGTCTCCAGGACGGCTTGCCGAGAGCCCGCTCAGCACCTGCACCCTACCTAGAATCCCCATGACTAAATGGTCAGGGGCCTGGAGTTGGCTAGGCCCATGTGATCTTAAAGCCCATGGCGTGCTCTGCTCCTCAAAGTGTCCCCATCACAAGCACCCCAGAAAGCAAGGACAGTGTCTCCACTGCACAGACGAGGAACCTGGGCACTGAGCTGTCCAGGAGCGGGTCATTCTGAGCCAGAGTCTCGTTTTCTCCCTGTGTGTATGTATACATGTCTGTGTGTGTGCACGTATGTGCTCATGCATGTGTGTGCTTACATATGTGGAGGCCAGAAGCCAACATATAGCATCTTCCCCAATCACTTGCCACCAGAGAGATACAGTCTCTCACTGAACGTGGAGCTCAAAGATTCAGTTATATCAGCGGGCCAGTGAGGCCTGGGGATCCTCTCGTCTCTGCTCCCCAGGAGTGCTCCACTATGCCTGGATTTTTACATCCATTCTGGGCATTTGAACAGTATGCTTGTACAGCAAACACTTTACCAACTGAGCCATCTCCCTGGCCCTTAGTCTGACCCACTGCACTGTGCCAACTGTGTGGAGGACCCCTGGGTACGCATCTGAGAGAGGTGGCCTTTTATGCGCAGCTCTCTTGTGCATACCAGGACTCAACAGCCAGGACCTCAAGGTCCTTGGCATACTGGGTCCACAGAAGCTGTTCGTCAGCTTCCTTTGCACCCCAAGGCTGCCAGTCCTACCCCAGAAGGGTTTGATTTGGTGCTGGGGGAACCCTGCAGCTCAATGTATATTTCTCTGGAGCTTTGCAGTGCACTGGCCCTTCAGCAGCTCCCAGACTCTGAGACTCTGGGAAATGCTCGATTGAGTTACACACCACACAGCCCACTGCCCAGCCTCTGCCTCCTTCGTCACATGAGGTCACAGTGTCCCTTTGCGTGGGTCCGGTTACCCACCGGACATTCCAGCATGCCCAGAGAAATGCCATTCTTCTTTTCGGGACCGCCGAGCATCAAAGCCCTGCGCAGATGACTCTTATTCGCTGGGAAGAGATAATGGCTTCTTGCTTCCATGCAGGCACCCGACCACAGCTCGAGAGTCCAGCAGGAATTTGGAAGTGACACTTTAAAGAAAGTCATTCATGGGGAAATGAGTTATTTTTGTTGCAAAGACAATGGAGTCGGTGGACTTTAGAGTGAACAGAGAAGAAAGGTCGTTCCCGCCCCCCACCCCTCCCTGCCAATCACTCTGGCTCCTGGGTTTTGTGTCTTCTTTGGCCTCAGGTAATGACTGGTGTCATGTTTTCAAGTGAAGATGTGGATATATCTTGTCCTCCATTTGAGAAGATCCACACACGATTCCTTGTGCTTCTGGTTTCTGCTCTTGTGTTCCCCGAGGGGCACACAGTCCTCATGAGCCCTTCAGTGAAAGGTCCTGAAGGAGGCCGTGGGTCCAGGCAGTGTTCCACCTCTGCTAGGAGTACTGCCCTCCGCTGCTGAGCACCTGTAGGCAGGGGGCTTGAGTTCTCTGAGCTTCAGTTTTTCTGAAAAGGAGCTGTGGTTGATCCCTGCCCACTAGGATGGTTATGGGATTAAATGAGCTAATATTTATTTATTTGAAACAGGGGCTTGTTGTGTTGCCCTGGATGGCCTAGAACTTGCTGTGTGGACTAGGCTAGTCTCGAATTTATGGAGATCCATCTGCTTCCGCCTCATGAGTACTGGGGTTAAGGGCATACCCCACCATGCTCAGCAATATGTCTCTATTATTATACATTTATTATTGACTGACTAGTTGATTGTGTGTATGTGTGTGTGTCCACATATGCACACCACATGCTGTGTGGAGGTTAGAAGATAATGCTCTTTGGTTGGGTGTGGGATGGAGGAAGGAGTCTCCCCGTTGTTGGCTCATGCCTGGAATCTCAGCACCCAAGAAGATGAGGCAGGAGGATTGTCATAAGTTGGGAGCTAGTCTCAGCTATATAGAGAGTTCCAGGCCAGCCAAGACTAAAGTAGAATCCTGTCTCAAAAAGTCAAAAGCTTAAACCCAAACAAATTAACAAAGCATTCATGATATAGAGTTGTTATTGTCTGAAAAGCCGGTGCAGACATGATAATCTCTCGGCATGAGGAAGGAGCAGAGGCAGACCTCCATTCAGAAACTTTGAGAACCAGGAGCCCCCTCTGTATGATTCCTTACTCACTGTTGAAGGAAGGCCCAGAGAGGTAAGGACTCAGGAAGGTCACACAGCTCCCCCGGCTTGATTATTCTGGGTTCTATAAGAAAGCAGACTGAGCAAGCCACGAGGAGCAAGCCACGAGGAGCAAGCCACGAGGAGCAAGCCACGAGGAGCAAGCCACGAGGAGCAAGCCACGAGGAGCAAGCCACGAGGAGCAAGCCACGAGGAGCAAGCCACGAGGAGCACGCCTGGAAGCAGCTCCCCTCCGTGGCCTCTGCATCAGCTCCCGTCTCCAGGTTCCTGCCCTGTTAGAGTTCCTGCCTTGGCTTCCCTCAGTGGACTATGATGCAGGATACGTAAGCCAAACAGACCCTTTCCTCCCCGAGCTGTTACCCACACAACTCGTCTTGAAATAGGGAGCAAGAGGACCTAATGCTTTTAGTCTCGGTGTTTCAGCAAAGCGATAGTGACCCCAACTAAGACAGGGAGAAAGGGCTTGTTTTAGCTCACCGTTCCAGCTCATGGCCCATCACTACAGGAAACTCAAGGCAGCATGAGCTTGAAGCAGCTGCTAGCGTCATACCCACACTCCGAGCAGAGAGAAGTGAATTGATCCACACACACTCTAACAGACTTTTTCTGCTCTTATGCAGTCCAGGACAACCCAGGGCATGGTGCCTTCCATACTCAGGACGTGTCTTCCCACCTCAGTTAACCTAGAACTACCTACCCCACAAACCAAGCTGACCCAGACAGTCCCTCACTGCCCTGCTCTTCCCAGGTCATCCTAGCTTGTGTCAAGTTAACAAAACTACCCCCACCCCCCGTGGGCAATTTAGGAGGTTCACACAGCCCTGGACTGCTGTCTACACAGCCTGCTTCCTCCTGAGCTGACCCGCGTTCACCATGAGTATCGGGGCTGTTGTGTGAACTGTCTGATTGTTAAGCAGCCTCTGGGAAATGTGGTGTCTGTCTCCACTGCTGCTAACAAGCCAGCTTGGGACTCAGCGCATCACCCTGATTCCACCAGTCAGGACAAGGGGAGCTCTTCAGCTCCCTCAGGCTGCTTGGCCACAGCTGGAGAGACAGGAAGGCTGAGAGAAGAGGACAGCAGATGGAAACAGAAGGTGTGAAAGCTGCTTTCGCTCCTGTGTGTAGTACTGCTTCAGGCTTGACCAGCTGGGGCTGGGGCCGCCATGCTGGACTCCGGGGCATGTGGTGTGGGGGTGGGGGCTTCTGCCTTAGAGCAGCTTTGCTAAGAAACAAAGCAGGAACCATAGGGCTTCCTGGGAGGGGGTGCCTCTGCTGCCACCCACGGTCACTCTCATCCAGTCCTGCTTGTTACAAGCGAAACACAGTCATCAGGACTTGAGGGGAGGGGACAAAAAGCCACTTCTCCATGGGAGGAGGATCAAAGACCTGATGTTCATTTTTTTTTTTTTTTTTTTTTGGTTTTTACGAGACAGGGTTTCTCTGTGTAGCTTTGCGCCTTTCCTGGATCTCGCTCAGTAGACCAGGTTGGCCTCGAACTCATAGAGATCCGCCTGGCTCTGTCTCCTGAGTGCTGGGATTAAAGGCGTGCACCAACACCGCCCGGCCCTGATGGTCATTTTTTAAAACCCCATCAAGACTGTGCCTGAGGACCAGCGACAAGGATGCCTGACTTCCCGGCACCTTGTCACCAGGGGTTATGTGAGCTGATGGAGAGAACCTAGATACCCTCAGATCAAGGACAACCTCCATGACACCCCTACCCGGTCATCCGTGGGCAGCTGACCTCTACCTTCTTGGTGACGTCCCTGTGTTCCAGGTCCACCCCCAACCCTAGCTGCCCAGCCCAGCCCATGGAGCCTCTTTTCCTGCTCAGGCTGTCAGCTAAGGTGAGACAAACCACAAGGTGGCCTGGGATGGCCACCCCGGCATGGGCTTTCCTAGTCCAGTCCTGCGACTTGCAGAAGGTCTTGAACTCTGACCCAAAATTGCCTCACTGGTGATACAAGACAGCCAGCTGTTCCTGCCAGCAAAAGGTCAGACACCCATAAGCATACTGTGCAGCATCCCCGCAGCATCCGCCTACTAGGTGGCCACAGACACTGCAGGCAGCATCCCAGGGTGAGCAGGACAGTTTCTCTGGCCCCTCTGGGCAGCTGTCCTCTGTTCTGTCTGTCTCCACGCTGTGGAGCAAGCCTCTGATGTTCTGGAGGGACCATGACCTCAGAGATCTCTGAAAGGACACCTTCCAAACTTGCTTCTTTCCCAAAACTTAGCTGGGTCAAACACCTAAGGCAAGAGGGGTAATCATGAGGTGGGTGACCTCACAGCCCTCCAGTGACACCTTTGACTCATCCAGTGACTCAGAGGTGTCATTGACTCTGCTTCATAGAACAGGAATCTGAGATTCAGAGAACCAGGGCCACTCAGGGCCACCAGGGCACTAGAAAGAACCCATGATCTAAAGTCAGCTGAGATTCCTCCCAGCCAAGCCTCGATCACTGTGCTTTCCTGCCTCTGCCACCCAGAGTCTGCCAGCCAACCTTGGAGATGCACTATTGCCATGGAGACAGTGCACAAGCCAAACCTTGAATGGCTTCTTTTGGTTTTATGAGTTCATTTCTTTACAGATAGGATCTTATTTAGCCCAGTCTGCCCTCCAATTCATTATGTAGTTGAGGATGACCTTGAACTTTTTTTTTTTTTTATAATAACAAGGCACCCAGATTTATTCATCTTTGATTTTCTTTTTTTCTCTCTTTTTTTTTTTTTTGGATTCCCCTGTCCTCCCTCCTCCCGAGCCACGCCCCCCGCCCTGCCCTCCTCCCAATGACCTTGAACTTTTTATTTGAGGCAAGGTCTCATTCAGCTTAGGCTTGCCTGTGTAGCCCAGGCTAGCTTTGAAGTCTGCCCTCCTGCTTCACCTCCTGAGTGCTAGGATTCTAGGTATGTGCTTCTATGCTCAGCTTGTGAGCGAGGACTGAACTAAGGGCCTTGTGCACGCTAGGTGGGCACTCTCCCGACTGAGCCACACCCCCAGCCCAGTTTTCTTTTGCACGCTTTATTATTGTCACTGAATGACTTAGACTGAATCCCCCTGTGGTCAGTCCCTAACTCACTTCATGGAGGAGGCTCTGAAGCCCAGGGAGGCAGGGCAAGGGGCCGAGACTCCCTTGCTTGGCCAGTGTTGGGCGGACCCACCTGGTCCCAAGCCTCACGTTCTTTATCACAAGCCTCTCCTGTACCAAGCAGAACACGTGGACAAAGGGGTGACCACGCTCAAGCAGCTGTCCAAGTCCTGTATGGCATCATTATCCACCCTCATGGTGCCTGGAAACTGAGGCATGGAAATTCCCTAGTTGACACAAGGTCCCATGGCCCTGGGAGCTCATGGCATTCATTTCTCCAAAGGTCCTACCCTGTGGTCTGGCAGGTGTGCAGGCTGAGAGTGTGGTTGGTTCTGGCGGCCCCGCTCCAGGCTGACCCAGCTGGCCCTGGCTGGAGATCTGCCAAGTCATTCCGCCTGGAAGCCTCCAGGGGCCAGAGAAGCTGCTGCAGCCTCCTGTGGGAACCGAGAACTAAGGGCAGGTGAGGAGCCAGCCGCCACTATCCTCGGTGCAGACCCCGGCTGGCAGCCCGGCTCAATGTCATCCTTGAGAGTCAGGGTCACAGGCCAATCTTCTCTCCTGAGACACAGCCTCCTTTCAGAGAGCCGCTGGGGGCCCTCAGCGCAGCCTCACCTTGCTGAAGCCCCCTCGAAGCTCCTTTGTTGTGACGCTCACTTGTGATATCAAAGCTTCGAGGCCACAATGCCACTGAAAGCTGAGTCACCCAGGTTCTGTGACACCATCAGGTCCCTCCTGCCGACGCCGTCGCGCTCCCAGCGCCAGATGAAAAGGAAATCACCAGCCATGGGTGGGACGGTGAAGCTTGGGGAGGCCCCTCAACGCATAAAGGGGCCTTGTTTTCCAATCAAAAGGGCTGAACAAAAAGCTGGGAGAAGAAAGGACAGTCGGGCAGCTGCTGCTGGCGCACCTTCACAGCCCGGGTGCCAGGCTGGCAGGCCAGCCCCTCCTCCCCCTTGCACAGCATCCCTTTGGGCCTAGACTACTGCAGAGCTGGGGACTGTTGGCTCTGTGGGGCGGGGTCAGAGTCAGATGAGTGGTCCAGCAGCTGCAGCTTCCAGAGTCAGAGACCAGGGAGATTGGAGGCCTGGGCAGCCTGGCACCTGTCCCTGGCAGCAGCCGTCACATTGACAATGGTGTAGCAAGAGGGTCAACAGCACCACCGTAGCATCCCACCTGAGCAGACATTACGGCAATAGCTAAGAAGTCCACGTTGGGTGACCAGTCCCTGTGGTACTCTCAGTGGTGGAGACAGCAGGAATCTTCAGGAATCATCCCCTCATGTCAATGTCAAGCTGAGCACACTGGCCTTTCCTCAGACAGTGGCGTGAGTCTGATCCCCAGGTCATAGGAGGATGCCTAAAGGGGTTAAGAGAGTACCTTTCGCTAAGGAGCTAGACATCCAGAGCTGGGGCCAGAGCCCCGCTGCCAGGCTGCTGCACTGTGGGTGGGGCAGGTGGTCAGTGTGGGGAGGAGGCCACACTGCCAGAGCAAAGGCTTTCCAATCTGTGGGTCGTGACCCCACGGGGGCATCGAATGACCCTTTCACAGGAGTTGCATGTCAGACATCCTACGTATCAGGATTCATAACAGGAGCAAAATTACAGCTATGAAGTAGCAACAAAAGTAATTTTATGATGGGGGGGGTCACCACAACATGAGGAACTATATAAAGCTTAGCAGCATTAAGAAGATTAAGAACCGCCGGGCAGTGGTGGCGCACGCCTTTAATCCCAGCACTCGGGAGGCAGAGCTAGGCGGATCTCTGTGAGTTCGAGGCCAGCCTGGGCTACCAAGTGAGTCCCAGGAAAGGCGCAAAGCTACACAGAGAAACCCTGTCTCGAAATACCAAAAAAAAAAAAAAAAAAAAAAAAGGTTAAGAACCACTGTGTCAGAGAGATGACCAATGAGAACTCTCTGTCCAAGTTAGACTTTTTTTTTTAATGTTTGTTTGTTTGTTTGTTTAGAGACAGGGTCTTACTATGCAGCCTTGGCTGTCCTGGAACTCACTAATGTAGATATGTAGACCAGGCTGGCCTTGAACTCATAGAGATTTGCCTGCCTCTGCCTCTGCTTCCTGAGTGCTGAGATTAAAGGTGTGTTCCCGCCTATTTAGTTTTTTGAAACAGGGTTTCATGTAGCCCAGGCTGGACTTGAACTTGCTGTGTAGCCAAGGAAGATTTTGAAATTCTGATCCTCCTGCAGCAGCCTCTCTGGTGCTGGGATGGCACACGTACACCATCACACCTTGTTGAATCCCAAAGCTTCATACCTGCCAGGCAAGCACTCTACCAGTGGAGCCCCATCCTCAGTCTCCAGGCTGAACCCTTAGAGATGGATTCCAACACGGGTCCTCATGCAGTCACTAACTCAATAACCCACAAAGTCCAATGCTCATCAAACAAAGCTGGCCAGGAACTGCAGCTGGTGAATTCCAGTGACCCAGGACAGGCCCCAGAGCCAGGCTTCAGACTCCAGACCCAGGCTTTGCCAGATGTTCCTAAGTCTGCAAAGTGTGGACATTAATGAATGCTTAAGAGTGGTTTGAGGCATTGGAAGTCAGGTGGCAGCTGAAAGGCACAGCTGCCTACGCTTATCTCTAGGATCCCCAGGCTCCTTCCCTCAAGGGGCCTGAGGAGAACAGTCCACTTGTACCGCTGGGTCCACATCTTGTGCCTCATTATTCAGAGAACAGCACTAGAGCCCAGGCCCTGTCTGATTGTGCTGGTGGCGCTGGGCAGCAAAAGCCGAGGCTCCCCGTCACAGGCTTTTTGCTTTGTGTTATTTTGTAAATTGCCTTTCTGAAAGCACCCTGGCCTGCTTTGATGTGGCCCTTTGCTAGCTCACCCTCATCAATAGGCAGGCCCCACCCAGGGAGCAACTTTGAAGAAGAGTATTAGTCCACAAGACAGGCTGGGACTGCGGTCTCAAGCGAGGGGGAGAAATGTAGAGGAGGCACTATGCCTCCATGTCCATTCTCAGACAAGTGCAGTTGGCAGTCACTGAATGGGTATGGCAGAGAGCTGGCTAAGAGCAGGGAGTCCGATTCTCACTTTAGGGTGGCACTTTCCAGCCATGTGCTGGCAGTAGGTCCCTTCATCTTTTATGAGCCTCAGTTGCTGCCCTTTCAAGTAGAAGTGGTGAGGAATGGACACCATGGAAGAAGACTGGAGTGGCACCCTTAGCAGGCAAGTGTGGTGCCTGGTGTAGGAGATGTTTGTGGGCATTGCAGCGAGGGTGGGGTGAGGGCAATGGCAATGCTTTTGTCACTGCTGAAGATGGGGGACACTGGTGAAGAAGGTGGTGGTGGTGGTGGTGATAAAAATGGTTGTGTTGACAGAGACCACAATGGTGGTGACAGAGATGATGATGATGATGGTGATGGAAATGGTGGTGGTGATAGTGATGGGGGTGATGGAGATGATGATGATGGAGATGGTGGTGGTGGTGGTGGAGATGATGATGATGATGGAGATGGTGGTGGCAATGGTGGAGGTGGTGGTGGAGATGATGATGATGATGGAGATGGTGGTGGCAATGGTGGAGGTGGTGGTGGAGATGATGATGATGGAGATGGTGGTGGTGGTGGAGGTGGTGGTGGTGGTGGTGGAGGTGGTGGTGGTGGCGATGGTGGAGATGGTGGAGATGATGATGATGGAAATGCTGGTGGTGGTGGAGATGATGGTGATGGAGATGGTGTTGTTGAAGGCGGTGATGTGGTCAACATGACGGTAGTGGTGGTGAAGATGGTGGTGGTGGTGGTGGTGGTGGAGATGATGGTGGTGGTGGTGGTGATGGTGGAGGTGGTGGTGGAGATGATGATGATGGAGATGGTGTTGTTGAAGATGGTGATGTGGTCAACATGATGGTAGTGGTGGTGAAGGTGGTGGTGGTGGTGGAGGTGGTAGTGGTGGTGGTGGTGGTGAAGACAGTGAATGGGGAAGAAGATAATGGTGGTGATGAAGATGATAGACAAACACAGCATCATTAGTGAGGACTGGAAGACAGCCTTGATAACCTATGACAACCTTGCAGTGTTAAGAAAACAATGACAAGATGGTGAAGCTGAAGTTGGTAAAGATGGTGCTAGTCAGGAGGGCTGGTTGCATCTTGTTACTCCAGCTACCTGGGACTAAGACCGGAGGATCACAGGTTCCAGGCCAGCAGGAAAAGAAGGACTTCGATGTGGTGCCCTGGTGAGTATCTGCCTGACACATGTGAGACCTCGTGTTTAAGTCCCAATAATGTGAGAAAAGTTGATGAAGGGGAAGAGAATAGAGATGAGGATGGAGATGAGGAGTATATGAATGGGGAGGAGGGAGTTGGGGAGGATAAACATGGAAACTAGGAGGATGGGGATGGGGAAGATGATGAGGATGGTGAGAAAGAAAGTGAGGGAGATAGGAAGGGGAGGATGGGAAGGGAGATGATGGGGAGAAGGAGGGTGGGGAGGAGGGGGATGGGAAGGATGGAAAGGGAGATGATGGGGATAGGAAGGAGAAGGGTGGGGAGGAGGTGGATGGGGACAATGGGGATGAGAAAAATGGACAGGGAGATGATTGGGGATGGGGAGGAGGAGGGTGAGGAGGAGGTAGATGGGGACAATGGGGATGGAAAAGACAGACAGGGAAATAGTGGGGATGGGGAGGAGGAGGATGGGGAGGAGGTGGATGGGGAGGATAGAAAGGGAGATGATAGGAATGGGGAGGAGGAGGAGGGTAGGGAAAATGGGATGGAGATGGGGAGAATAAGGATGAAGATTAGGAGGCTGGAGATGCTGCTGTTGGAGTCCTGTTACCACTCCACATCTGAACAGGTAAAGTAAAGGGAGAGGACATCCAAGTCCATGACCTAGTAGATGCAGAGCCAGCCCAGGGTCCCCAAGGTTCCAAGCTCCTTTCCCAAGCTCTCCTTCCACAGTGCCTTCCAATGGGACTGAAACAAGCAACTGGTCTAAAGACTCACAGGTGCTCAGGATGTGTGTAGCAGCTACCAGCTTCATCTTCCATGTGTCTCTTTCTCCCTTCATTCTGTGCAACAGAAACCTTTCTGTTTGGTGTGACCATGTGACTGGGGGCTGACTAACGAGATTTAAACAGCAGCTAGACAGGATTTTAATTTTATTTATTTATTTTTTTAATGCCTATGCTTGTGTGTGTTCACGTTCCTGTGTGTACAGATGCATGTGTGTGTGTGGAAGTTTGAAGTCCATCTTGAGTGTCTTTCTTCAGGAGCCATCTACTTTAGTTTTGGATGCAGATTCTCTCAGCGGGACCTGGTGCTCACCAATTAGTCCAAGTTGACTGGCCATTGGGACCCAGGGAGTCCTGTGTCCTCCCCAGAACTGGGGTGACAAGTGTGCACTCAATGCCTGTTTTTTTTTTTTTTTTTTTGGTGTGTGTGTGTGTGTGTGTGTGTGTGTGTGTGTAAAGGCCAGGGAGCCACCTCAGCTTGCACAGCAAACACTTCACCCACTGAGCTATGTCCATAGCCCTAGATGGGCTTTTAACATAATGCTTTTGGCTGGGGTTGTAGCTCAGTGGTAAGTGGCATGTATGAGGCCCTAGACTTGATCTCCAGTGTGTGTGTAACACACACACACATACACACATGTAATTTTAGAAAGTATTAAAGGCTACATCTGATTTTCAGGCTCTAGAAAGGTGGGGGACAGCAGCTAGGAAGCCTCTGGGGTCTTCCAGATTTCAGGGGCAAATGCTGAGTCTTCAGGGGCCTATACAACACCAGCCAGGCATCTTACGGCTCCCAGTGCTCAGTAGGGAGAGATGCTGTGCCCTCCACATCCCTGAAAGGACTAGATCTGATTCTCCTGAGAAGCAAGAGGCAATGTGGCTAGCGAGATGCAGACATGGTGCTATGTAAATATTTGGAAAATTGGGTGTGACGTGTAAGTACAAGGACAAACCCACTTCCTTTTCACCCCCTGATTCTTTGGATAATTAAGTGGGAATCCCACCTGCTTGTGCATCTGCTCATAGGCAGGATGGTGGGTTCTGCAGAGCTGAGGTAGAGGGACAGGATGGGAAAGGGAGGCCTGTCTGGCTTTAGTCCTGAATCTGCACTCAGCTGGCCCTGCAGCATAAACCCTGGGAAACCCACAAAGTATCTGCTACCAACTGGACATCCCCAGGGACAAAGACCAGCTGGGAAGTACAGAAGCCCAGCAGGTACTTGCTCCCATCCATCTTTGATCAGGGCTTGACACTAAATATCATTGTAGTTGGGTATGAATGTCCCACAGTCAAGACTAGCTGCAAAGCCAGGTGTGGCAGCTCAAACCTGTCATCCTACTATTTGAGAAGCTGAGGCGGGAGGATTGTTGGGAGTATAAGGCTAGCCTTGTCTACATAGCAATAGCTTGCTTAAAAAAATGAAACAAAACAAAACAACTCCCTTACCAAGTGTGGTTGTATACTTTAATCCCAGCACTTGGGAGAAAGATGCAGGTGGAACTTTTTTAGTTCAAGTCCAACTTGGTCTACATAGTGAGCTATAGGCCAGCTAAGGCTACACAGTGAGATTCTGTTTCAATGACAGAAACCCTCAAACAAACAAAAACCAACAAAACCAACCCAGTGTCTGGGGTGAAAGGCCATAGATCTCCATGCCCTGCTTCTCTCTGCACCTTTGTAAACATCATATCTCTCCCTGATTTCCACCTGTCTAATTCCTGGCTCCAGGCCACTGGGTGTCAAAGTGGGGAGGGGTTCACTGAAAAGGGAGGAGTTTCCTGCAAGAGTCAATCCTGAAAGTCTTCCCAGGATCATGACCCTTGCTGTTGAGCTCTTAAGGGCACAGAGACTCTTCTTGGCACCCAACCTGCTCTCACCTATGATTTCAATTACACACCTCCAAGGCCATTAATTCCATAGTGCACCCTTGCATGTTTTGAGCTCTATGACTCTCGGGTAGAAGAGTGCTGTCCTTCAGGTGGGACACCATCCATGGCAGGCCTTCAATGGGGCCCTGAATGCTCATGTCACTTTGTCCTTGCTATATCTTCACCAGATAGATTTGTGATCTTCCTTTTGCAGATGGGGAAACTGAGGCTCAGAGTAGTGATTACTGTGGTTGCCTTTGGCCACAGTTTCTCTTCTGGTCTCTTGACATTCATCCATGTGATCGCCTAGTGGATGCTACTGCATGCCTCACCATGTTCCCACAGACACCAGCTCTGCCTCCTAGGAAGATTTCTGGTGATGGCAAGAATCTACCTGTCTACTTTCCTTCCCTCCCACCCTCCCTCCCTCCCTTCCTTCCTTTCTTCTTTCCCCATCCTTCATTCTCTCCCTTCCCCTTCCTTCTTTTTCTTTTCTTTTTCCTTAAAAAAATTATTGCTGGGGGCTGGAGAGATGTCTCAGCAGTTAAGAGCACTGGCAGCTCTTCTAGAGGTTCTGGGTTCAATTCCCAGCAACCACATGGTGGCTCACAGCCATCTATAATGGGATCTGATGTATAATGGGCGTGCAGGTGTACATGCAGATAGAGGACCATACACATAAAAATAAATTAATCTTTAAAAAAATTATTGCTTTGATTGTGTGTGTGTGTGTGTATGTGTTTGTCTGTACATGCACACATGTGCATGTGTATAGGTGCATGTATACCATGGCATGTGTGTTGAGATCAGAGGACAACTTTCAGGGGTTGGTTCTCTACTTCTCTCTGGCAGGGTCTCTTGCTGCTTCTCTCACTTTGTTCTCCATGTCAGCTTGCCCATGGACGTCTAAGCAATTCTCCTGTCTCCACTTTCTATTTGACCATGGGAGCACTGGAGTTACAGATTTACACTACCACATTTGGCTTTTTTCTTTATTATAATTACTTTGTTTGTTTGTTTGTTTTTCAAGACAGGGGTTCTCTGTATAACAGCTCTGGCTGTCCTGGAACTCACTCTGTAGTCCAGGCTGGCCTTGAACTCACAGAGATCCACCCACCTCTGCCTCCCAAGTGCTGGGATCAAAGGCCTGTGCCACCACAGCTCAGTATAATTACCATTTTTTTTTAACGTGGGTTCTCAGGACTGAACTCAGGTTGTGAGGCTTGTATGGCAAATGCTTTTACCCTCTGAGCCATCCCAGTACCCTTCTTTCCTTTTGCTCTCTGTCTTTGAGACCGAGTCTTGATGTGCAGGCCAGGCCGCCCTCCAACTTCTTCACCCACGGAACCACATCTCCAGCCCTGAAAGTAGAATTTCTTTACTCCACAGAGCTTTTTGTTGCGTTTTAATTTAGAAATGATTTTCAAATTAAGGAAAATTTGCACAAGTCATGACTAAGAGCCTCCGACCCCATTGTCCCCTAACACGTACACCTCACTTGAGCGTAGGGCAGTGCAACTGAAGAAGGGGAGTCACACCAAGCTGCTCCCAGCCACCCGCATCACTGAGCTCCTAAGTCCCTTCCTGTGTCCCTGTCTGTCCCAGGCAGGGTCCCCCTGCTCCTTAGCCTGCCCTGTCTCCTTAGGGTCCTCTCTCTAGGGGCACTTCTTTAACTCTTCTAGACTTTCCCATCTTCCACACAGTGCAAGTGCTCCTGTTGTCCACCGGGTGGAATGTTCCTCAGTTAGGCTTTAGCTGGTTTTGTTCTGGGGTTGGAGTCCTGCCCATCTTCACCTCCAGCCCCTGCCCTAGAAGGTATCACACAGCGCTTACCTCTGAGCCAAGCAGTGGTATCTTCTTTAGACTCGCTGCTCCATCTGCCTGCAAAATACACAGATGGACTTGTTGACTGTTGGTGTCCTCTCACGGAAGGAGGGTGTGGAGAGGGTCTCAGGATCGTCACCTCAGATTCCAGCCACTTCTCCCAGATGTTGGTATACAGTCCTGACCCGATTGCCTGTGACCTAAAGTTCATAGGCTGGGAAAGGCACTCCACTCACGCAGCTCTGCCGGGTGAAGACTTCCTAGTGTGGCTGCTTTGGGCCCACCCACGCTCGAGCCACCGACCCCTCATCCAGGCTCTGTAAATAAGCCCATAAACTCACTGCTTCTCCAGCGGCATTCTGGTGGAACTGAACTTTGGTTTGTCATTGGGACTTTAGAAGGAGATGTTGCTGCCCAGTCCTCTCTACCCAGGGAGAAATTTCTCAAAACACTGAGTCATACTGGGGGTGGGGTGTGTCTACAAATGGTGCCCCAGGTCACTCATGACAGTGGTATTTACTAGGGTCTGTGTGTGTGTGTGTGTGTGTGTGTGTGTGTGTGTGTGTGTGTGTGTAAGCAAGGGTCAAACTTCAGGTGTTTTTTTTATTTTTTTTATTTTTTATTTTTTCAGGTGCTTGGTTGTTCTTTCTGTGTGTGCAAGGTCGTCCTGACACAGCCCAGACCAAGTTCACTGTCATCACCAACAGCCTGTGAGCATATGCTTCCCAGACCCACCCTCTTCCCTTTTGAGGTGGTGTCTCTCACTAAACCCAGAGCTCTCTGATTAGGTTAGCTGCCGGCCAGCACCAGAATAAGCATGCACCACCACACTACACTTAAAAAAAAGTATTCATCTATTTTATGTGTATGTGCCTGAGTGTGTGTATGTGTACCATGTAGGTGCAGGAGCCTAGGGACATCAGAAGAGGGTGGGTTTCCTGGAATTGAAGTTCGTGATCCACTACGTGGCTGCTGGGAACTGAACTCAGGTCCTCTACAAGAGCAGGAAGTGCTCATAACTGCTGATCAGTCAGCTGAGCTCTCCAGTCCTCACCCTAGGGTTTTTGTGTGGGTACTGGGGATAGAACTCAGGTCTCACACTTGCATGGCAAGCACTTTACTGACTGAACCCTCTTCCCAGCACAGTCTTTTTCTTTTTTTTTTTAGACAGGGTCATTTGTAGCCCAAGGTGGATTTGAACTGAGCTAAGTAGTTGAAGCTGGCCTCAAACTCCTGATCCTCTGGTCTCTGTCTCCCAGGTGCTGGAATTACAGGCATGCACCATCTCACTTGGTCCTATTTTAACTTTGCAGTCAACAGCTACTTCGGGCTGACATTTTGAGGCCACACAGATGCCTCATTCCTCGAAAGCCTATAGCCCTTGGTGTGGCCTCTCTGGACACATCTCACCTCCAGCCACTGTGCTGTTCTATCAGCTTCCACCTTTTGGTTTGGTAGTTTTTGAGACAACCTCTTGCTCTGTGGCCCAGGCTACATAATCCTCGTGCCTCCGTGCTGGAACTCCAGGTGTTTGCCACCATGCCCAGTGCCTTGGGATGGTTCTTAACCCCAGCCTGACACTGGACCCTGGATGAAATAGTGGCCCCAGCTGTGGGCAGAACTTTCAGAAACTCAGCAAAACAAAGAGTGGCCTCCTGCATGCTGCAGCGGCCAGCGGCCCTCATTCCAGCATTCCCAGAGATAACAAGGAGCTGGTGACCCTTTCTTCAAGCACCAAAGAAAAGCCAACCGACCCCACAAAGACGGGGGTATGAATGGTTTCTGCAGCTACGGCACTTCCTTTGAGGTCGGCAGAGATCGGGGCTGAGAAAGCAACTTCCCCTGGCTCAGAGTCTTTCTCTGGCCCGCTGTCCCAGCCAGGATCCATCCATCAGGCCACAGTGGGGTGACTTAGTGCAATCCTAGAGAGATGTTTAAAGGGACACATTGCCTAGTGTCTGACTGCCCCTTTGAGTTCTGGGGGTACTGAATGGCTGTATTGAGCACGAATATTCAGACAATCAGCTAATCCCAGTCCCCGGGTGGGGACGTCAGGCCACCAGGCCCCTCTCCCCGTGCTACTGTAGCCAGGGGCTCCACGGCTGCCCGAGACTCATGATATATGTAAACTCTGACCTTTGTTAGCTGCAGAGCTGAACTGGGAAGATCCAGGTGGCTAGGGCATCCTGGGTCCCTACCTGACTGCATGCTCTTGGTTGTGCCCCTGAGTAGGCCTCCTCTTCTCTCAGGTTTGCAAACCCCAGAAGCCACCCACCTCGTGTGACCAGACTCTGACAGAGGCAGCTTGGATCTCTTCACCACTGTCTGTTCACAGCAAGCGGCACTGTCTCCTCATGTCACATAAGGGAAAAGGGACAGCAGGTGACAGAACTGAACCCGTCAAAATGTGCAGGCACCAGCGTTTACACTCTCAAGTCATCCCAAGAGCTGCTGAGACAGCATCCATCTCAAGACCACCAACCATGCCAGGAGTCCAGCATCCTGCCAGGCCCTCTGGAGAAGGCAAGTAGCCTTCTGGGGATTCACTCCCTGTTCTCTGCACAGCACGACTTTGTGTGTCTCAGGCAGGTTCATTTGGTTACTCTCCAGTCCCCACTGGGAATGTCCCAAAGGTCGCTAGGACAAGATAACCTCATCTCCCCGCTGGACAACAATCCCAACAGGCTGCCTCAAAGCCTGAACCCCAGAGTAAGTGAGTATACTGGGGAGTCCCGCAGCTTGCAGCCCAGTCCTCCAGAAGCTTTCCCCTCTCTTGTCCATCAGGCCACCCTCAGTGAGATCTGGTGGGGGCCTGAGGAGGTGACAGTCACAGCAGGGAGGCCTTTAAGAGTGTCTGGGGTTCTGGCTGCTTTTGTACACTCTGAAATTCTTTGGTCACCCAAAGCACAGTCTCCATCCTGGTTCCCAAGGCCTCAAGGTCCCTGAGCTGTCACTGGACTCCAGAGTTCTCAGGGGGGAAGAGGGAGGACAGGAGAGGCCACCTTCTGACACTCAGTAGGTGGGCAGCCTGCAAGCTCCTGAAAAGGGCCCAGTCTGGAGTCGGCAGCCTAGGAGTCCCATGGCGCAGTCCGTGGGGTCAGTTGGGAATCATGGGCCAGCTCAGCCATCTGTCCTTGCCTCCCACTGACAGTCCTGCAGCCTGGGGTCTGTCCAGCTCCCTCAAAGCCACCACCTTCTTCAGCTCCTGGATGGTTGCCTGCTTGGGATAGATTCTCAAGTGACGAGCCACCTTTGATCTTGGTTAAAGGGGACAAGATAAGGCAATAAAAGAGAGCTGGGCAGGGCACGTCCTGAGCACCGGAGGAGGATCCGAAGCAGTGGTAGGGCCGTGGGAGGTGTGGAGCGCCCCTCCTGGGCCTCCCTCCCCCTCAGCTTCTACTCCAAGGAAGAAGGCAGGCAGGTCAGGGTGAAGGGGGAGGATGAGGGCCAAGAAGGGAGCGGCCTGGACGGCAGCGACAACCCTCTGCCCTCGGTTCCCCATCTCTTTCCTCAACTCCAGTCAGGAGACCCAAGGGTCTGCAGGTTGGCCACTTCTCTGTACCTCAGTTTCTCCATCTGGGGATATAGGCTGGTACCACAGATCTTCCCGGGTTCAAAATCCCAGGGGAGAGGTTTTATAAAGACAGTGATGGGGGAGAGTGGGGCACTCGCCTTGCCCGTGTGGACTTCAATTATTTAAATTATTTTATATCTACTTATTTATCTATCTTATTTGTGTGCGTGTGCGTGCATGCGTGTGTGTGTGTGTGTGTGTGTGTGTGTGTGTGTGTGTCTAGGTCAGAGCTGTCTTCTTCCTTCTACCATGTGGGTTCTGGGGGATCGAACTCAGGTCTTCAAGCTTTTGGCAAGCTTTTGTCTTTACCTGCTGAGCCATCTCCCTGATGCTCCCTTTGTAGGACCTAAAAACCTCCTAATAGTTTTCCTCCAGCTGGCACCTGAACTCCTCAGCTCAGCTCTAAGGGCATCTGTGGTATGCGTTAGGATTTAACTGTCAGGTTTTTCTCAGACCACGGGGTACAGAATTACGGTGGGCGAAGCACAGTAGCATCCTGTAGTCTACAGACTAGGGTGCAAGCTTACTATGCCATGCCGTGCAGAAATAACAATGGCTTCCCTTTCTCGTAGAAGACCTCAGAGACCAGGGCTGGAGAAAGACAGGGTTATTATCACATCTTCCAGAGAAGGAACAGAGATGTCACCGAAGGCCACACACTAAGTTTTCCAGTTTGTTTTCTGTAGCTGTGGTGAACACCAAGATCAAAATAACTCCTAGGTTACAATCCACATCTAGGGAAGTCAGGACAGGAACTCAAAGAAGGAACCTGGAGGCAGGAGCTGATGCAGAGGCCACGGAGGACCAATGCTTACTGGTTTGCTCTCCATAGCTTGCTCAGTCTGCTTTGTTATAGCACCCAGGACCACCAGTCTGGGCATTGTACCTCCCATAGTGGGCTGGGCCCTCCTACATTAATTATTATTAGTAGTAGTATTAGTAGTAGTATTAGTATTTTAGTTTTTTGAGACAAGGTTTTTCCGTGTAGTTTTGGTGCCTGTCCTGGATCTCGCTCTGTAGACCAGGATGGCCTCGAACTCAGAGAGATCTGCCTGGCTCTGCCTCCCAAGTGCTGGGATTAGAGGTGTGCGCCACCACCACCCGGCTACATTATTTATTAATCAAGAAAATGCTCCATAGACTTTCCTACACGCCAATCTGATGGAGGCAACTTCTCACTTGAAGTTCTCTCTTCCCAGTTGTGTCGAGTTGATGCCTGAAGTTAATTATGGCAGTAGGGTTGTCATGCAATCTACTCCAGGGAACCTGGACAGGGTCAGACACTGTCTCAGGTGGCTCTGGACATGGGGCTGAGGCCTCTTGGAAAAGATGATGTTTTTACTCATAAGACAAGAGTGTAATGATGATATTTTTGCTGGAGGAAGGGCAGAGCTATGGTGGACACATGTGGCCCAGGGTACTTTGAGGGTGACACAGAACCCAGGCAAGAGGGTTATGACTAGAGGCCAGGCTAGGTTAGGTAGCAAGACCCCACCTCAAAGCAAACGCCCCTAAGTGTCAATCAGCATCCATTTATTCCTCCATTCAGGTCTGGGGTGTGTGTGTGTTTTAAGGTCATGGGATCTGGATGGGTTGGGCTGGGGGGTAGGCATCCATGGTGGTCTTCCCACCACCAGTGTTATCACCTGGCCCAGGGTCACTTGGGGCCTCAGATATCTGCCATGAGGGCCTCCTAGTGGGTGGGTAACAAGTAACAGAGAAGCTGGATGAGGGGACCCCCAAGAGGAGTGAGCTGGACTCTCTACCTCCTTTTCCTCTCACAGGGCTGTCTCTGTCTCTCAGGGTTTCTCCGTGCAGTTTTGGTGCCTGTCCTGGATCTCGCTCTGTAGCCCAGGCTGGCCTCGAACTCACAGAGATCCTCCTGCCTCTGACTCCCAAGTGCTGGGACTAAAGGTGTGCGCCACCACCGCCCCGGCTATGGATTGAGGCCTTCCTCTGTGTCACTTTTGTGCTACTATGGCTGTAGCACAGATCTCCAGGAAGACACCCCAAGTGCTGGCTGATGAGGAGTGGCAAGGGCCCACACAATGCTGGGGCAGAGGCAGGATGGGATGCAAGCCGACGATCTGCAAGCTGACGATGGAGCTAACAGGCTAGTCCAACTCCCTGAGTTTCATCCTGCCCTGGGCCAGCCGCTCCACATTCCTGTGTAAGACACTGGCCAAACACGAAGCTTAGACAGCTCTGTGCAGGCTGAGCTCTCCCAAGGGGGCTCCTGGGTACCATCATATGCTCTAGCAGCAGTCATGAGTGATGTCATCACTGTCACCCCATCATCTTCCTGAAGGGTTCATCAGACCCAGGCTCATGATGGAATATGAGAGTGTAGCTGGAGTCCTGAGCTACCAGCCCTCTTTGGGGCAGGATCCAGGCACTCAAGACTCTGAAGTCCTTCTGTGATCAGTGGGAAATGCCTATGGCATGGCTCGCCTGCCTCAGAAGCCGGGTGCTCAGGAAAGAAGTCAGGGTGGGTGAGCACTGGCTTCTGTCTTTGGATGCCATTAAGGCCAGGACTCCTCATAGGAAAAGCTAGAGTTGGGGCTGAGATGTGGCCTAGAGGATCCATGGTAATCACCTGGGACAAGGATGATTGACATGGGTGGCTATGTCTTCCTGGATGACAAAAGTCCCCTTGTTTGGGACCATTGAGATGGCTCAGTGAGTGAAGGTGTGCTTGCAGCTAAGCCCAACCACCCGAGGTCGATCCTCCAGACACACCCACACACACACACACCCCCCCCACACACACCCCCCCACCCCCACACACACGGTGGAAGGAGGGAACCAACTCCCACAGGTTGTCCTCTGACCCCTCCATGCATGCTATTCAGTGTGCACTCCTCCAATAAATAAACGTAATAAAACATTTCAAAGGGAAAAATGTCTCCTTGCTAATTGTCACATCAATGATCAGGGCCTTCCCTGTGGAAGCCCTCGACTTACCCTGAATATATATTCTCATTGCAGGCCACTGTTAACCCTTTCCACCTGCTGGACGGTGGCTCCAGGACTGGTTTCTGCATGGGCTGAGTGCAGGCAGGTCATAGGCCTGTTCTCCCTTGCTGTGAGACCCCCGTGCTAGCTGCTGTGAGACCACTCTTGCTTCCGTCCTCATACTACCTGGGTGCAGAGTGGATGTCCCCTCCCTGTGACCACACTGTGGGACTACTGTGCTGTGGGATGTTCTGTATGGCAAATGTGTTGCTGATTAGTCAATAAATAAAACACTGATTGGCCATTGGCTAGGCAGGAAATGTAGGCGGGACAAAGAGGAGAATAAAGCTGGGAAGTGGAAGGCTGAGTCAGAGAGACACTGCCAGCCACCACGATGACAAACAGCATGTGAAGATGCCGGTAAGCCACGAGCCACGTGGCAAGGTATAGATTTATAGAGATGGATTAATTTGAGCTGTAAGAAAAGTTAGCAAGAAGCCTGCCACGGCCATACAGTTTGTAACCAATATAAGTCTCTGTGTTTACTTGGTCAGGTCTGAGGCTGTGGGACTGGCAGGTGAGAGAGATTTGCCCTGACTGTGGGCCAGGCAGGAAAACTCTAGCTACACTACTGCCAGCTCCATTAGGAACCATATGCAAGGGGTCACCTGCCTCTGAGCCCCCAAAGGGGCCACCTGAATCCTTTACCCACTGTTCAAATTTTATTTTATTGTATGGGTATTTCTCCTGCATGTCATCTGTGCACCATGTGTGTGCAGTGTGCTCAGAGGCCAGAGGTGTGAGATCCCTCGGGACTGACATCACAGATGGTTGTGGTCCATCATATGGGTGTTGGGAAATGAACCCAGGGTCCTGTAGAAGAGCAGCTTAAGTGCTAAGCCGTCTCTCCAGCCCCTTTATTCACTTTGTAAGTGAGGCAGCCTCGTGGCTCCCACAATTGGGTTTCTTACAGCCCCAGCATTCTCCTCAATGTGGTTTTCACAGGAAGTCTTGGTGTGGCCTTGCCAGCTGTGACTACCCAGCCCAGCTTTGGTGGGACTGGAGGAGAGACCGAGGGTCACCCAGATGGCCTTGATCTCTGGTGCCTCAGTGTCCCCACTGCAGTAACAGACACAACAGTGGCTGTGTCGTCTCTTGGAACTGATGAGCCACGGGTGTGCAGGGTGCCTCAGGGGACTAAGACCCAGTGCTCAGTATGAGATGCTGTGACCCCACAAAACACATGTGATAAGCCCAGGGACTCTCATCAAAACTCTGGCTTATCCAAGGTGACAAAAGTCTCTTCTGCAGATGTGCAGGACAGCACAAGCCCCACCATAGACACATGTTGTTACACAACACACAGTCCCCCAAATCTAACAATTTGTCAATCAAACATTAATAATGGAAAAAGGTTAAAAAACAAACACAATAACAACAAATCCAAACCAACCAACTAAACAAACTTTTTGATAATGCCTGAGACCGACCAGAGGTCAAGTTGCCAGGCCTTTTTCTGGGTTGTTCCTCAGAGGTCAAAAACGTAATGAATTAGGGCTTGGAAAATGACTCAGGGGTTAAGAGCACCGGCTGCTTCTCCAAAAGATCCAAGTTCAATTACCAGCACCCACACTGTGACTCACAACCCTCTGTAACTTCAGCTCCAAAGGATTCGATGCCCTCTTCTGGCCTCCCCAGACACTGCATGCATATGGTACACAGACATTCATGCAGGCAACACACACACACACACACACACACGCACACACACACACACATACACACACGCAAGCACTCATGCACGCACGCACACACTCACAGCACATGCAGCACATGCACACACACTAACAATGAATACATTTTTTTTTTAAAGAAGAAAGAGGTGAAAAGACAAAATAGGAAATAAAGAGCAAGATGTTTTCATCACTTGGCCCAGATTAAGGAGCTGCTTCAAGGACGTGGTCTTGTCACACCCACGTGAAGGATGGAGATGCAGGATTACAGAATGGGTACAGTAGTCATCTGGCTCTACAGTAATTTGGAGGCCATAGAAGCAGAGACTGCTGCATGCTGTACCTCGCCTCCCTGGACCTCAGTCTTTCTGTGTTAGGATCCTTCTGATGCTGTGTGACGATGGGCTCGTTACTCAGCCTTTCTGTGCTAATTTTGAATGTTAGAGATGAACGTAGCAGTTACAGGACTGAGGTGGCTGGGATGTGAAGAACTTGGTGTCTGTGCATCCTGTGTCTGATGGCTCATGTGCCTGGAGTAGTGAGTGGAGTGTCTGAGAGAGAAAAGAGGCCACCTGGTCCCTAGACACATGAATGAGCTCAGACCCACTGGCAGCAATCCATAGGTCCATTCTTTTTTTTTTTTTTTAAAGATTTATTTATTTATTATGTATACAGTGTTCTGTCTGCACATATCCCTGCAGGCCAGAAGAGGGTACCAGGTCTCATTACAGATGGTTGTGAGCCACCATGTGGTTGCTGGGAATTGAACTCAGGACCTTTGGAAGAGCAGCCAGTGCTCCTAACCGCTGAACCATCTCTCCAGCCCCATAGCTCCATTCTAAGATGGAGGTGTGGAGGGCCTGCTTCTCCCAAGGTATCTCCCTTGGTTTGTAGGCAGTGTCCTTATGTCCTCACGTGCATGTCCTCTATGGGACATCCTGACCCTTCCTCCTGACATGGGGACTAGGGTTACCCCACTTTTCTGTAATTAAAAGCCTTGTCTCCTCATTCGGCCACCTGCTGAAGTCTGCATGTTAGGAACTTCTGGGGACACAGCTCCACCTCTAACATCAGACAATTGCTAGCAGGCCCTATACCTGGCCTACATGGACAGCAGCAGGCAGAAATGGAAAATCTGGGACAGGGTATTCTGTGATACATCATCCTAGGGGGCACTGGATGGAGGTGTGTGCCAAGGAATGCATCGGGGCTTTGGGTCTAGCCCTGGCCCAGTCCAGCACTGTGTGGCTCTGGTGGTTTTCTATCCCTGTGTCTCCAAGTGTCAGATGGGCCCATACTCCTCGGGCCTCGATGTGTGTCATGGTTGGCTCCACTGGGAAGGGGGAACCTCAGCTGAGAATTTCCTCCATCAGATTGGACGATGAGTATGTATGTGGGGCATTCTCTTGATTGCTGGTTGACACAGAAGGCCCAGCCCCCGGGGAGGGGCGATGCCCTTCCAGGTCGAGTGAGCCAGAGTGAGCAAGCCAGTAAGCAGCATTGATCCATGGCCTCTGCTTGAGTTCCTGCCCTGACTTCCTCAGTGACAGGCTCTAACCTGTAAGGGGACAACAACCCTTCCCTCCTCAACCTGCTTTTGGTCAGTGTTTTAACACAGTCACAGAAAGCACACTAAGACAGAGGCAAAGGCACAGGGCAGGGCAGGAAGCAGAGCCAAGAGCAAGCTCCTCAGTCCAGACCACCAGGGAAACTGAGGTAGGATAGAGCTCCCACTGATCTGCGGGGTATCCAGAGAACAGACATCAAAAGCTTGTGGCATCTCGTCCAGTATCACAGCTCACAGAGAGACCCCTTCTTCCCCCAACCTCACCCAGCTGCTGGGCAAGTTCCTCATCCAGACTCAAGGCTGAAGAACCCCCTGCCAGTGTGACCTGCCAGAGAGATCATGGAAGGGCTGTGGGGACAAGTCTCTTAGCTCCCAGGAGACAGCGGGACTGGATATCTTTGTGTTTGTATACTTTTCAACTAAATAAGGGTCACCCACAGAATTGGTGATTTTCCCAACTGCAAGGACCTTTATCCCCACCCCAACTCTGTCCCGGCCACCAGGAGGGACTTTGGTACCACAGCAGGCCAGCTACTTCAATAAGCAATGGAAAATGGGAAGCCACCTACCACTTATTGAGGAATCTAGGCTAATTGGGAGGCCCGGGCTCAGTTTCTTTATTTAGCTATTTATTAAACTGGCTCAAACTAGAATTAATGGCTCCTGTGTGTGCCTTCTGGGGGCAATTTCGGACTCTGATTAGAGGCTCTGTGCACCAACCCACCTCTCTGGAGCAGGCAGCTTGACCTTTGCTCACGTGTGTGTGTGTGTGGGGGCAGCCCAGGGCTGGCTACCCCAGAGTCCATGACTTTCAGTGAAATCATGCATGGGCTTTGGCCACGTAGTCCTGAGAAGCCAGGCTGGTCTAAGACTTAACACCCCACCTAAGGCTCAGCAGCCTACCAAAGGGCCTTCAGCTGGTCACATTCTCAGGTCACCCATTGGTGACTTCTTTTTCCTAATTAATTGTTTTGTTTGAAACAAGTTCTCATCATGTAGACCACACACAGGGATCCCCCTGCCTCTGCCTTCCAGGTGCTGGGATTAAACTCCTGATCTCTGAACTGTATACTTTAAATAGGTGTGTTGTTTGCTATATGAATTACATCTCAGTAAAACCATTAACAAAAGAAACAAGAAACAAGCACTGACTGATCTCATCCACCCTTTTTCGGAGCATCCTGGTGGGATCCCTTCTGCTGAAGGCTGAACTGGGCTTTCCCCAGATGCCTGTCAGTCACTGGATGAATGAGGAAGGAAACTGGAGCATCCTCACACAGTAGATTATTGGCAGCCACTAGGCCTGGGATCCCACCTGAGAGAGCTGGCCTCCTGACAGGCTGCATGAATGAAGCTCCTGAGGGCTGACCTGGAATACACAGTCAGGAGAGACCGCTGGAGCCTTGGGGACCGGGTGGTGTTGAGCCTTGGGGACCAGGTGGTGTTGAGCCTTGGGGACCGGGTGGTGTTGAGCCTTGGGGACTGGATGGATGATATTGAGCCTTGGGGGATGCTGGACGAGTCTCCAAATGTGTGTTGTTTACTTTTCATTTTTATGTATAATCTTTATTTGCTATTGGACAATTTCATGTGTGTACATGTACAAGGTACATTGAGTACTATAAATTTCCAGTCTCCCACCTGCCCTTACTGGCTCCCTTCTCCTTCCAATTCCCTTTCTTGCATTCATGTTTTTTTTTTTTTTTTTTTTTTTTTTTTTTTTTTTTTTGTTGTTGTTGTTGTTGCTATGCGTTTTGTTTTGTTGTGAGTTTCACCGGGGTGGTCTGTGTGAGAACGGTATCAGTTCTCACAACCTCTGCTCCAGAATCCACCAGTAGCCAATAGTTCAGCAGGGAACATTGAGACCCCAGGATAAGAACCAAGGGCCACAAACTCCCGCCCGTCTTTCAGTCAGAGGCTGGGACTGGCTGCCTACTCCTGCGGTGCAGACCCACGGGCCTCTGACTCAGTCTTCCCACCTACAGGTGGTGGAGTAACAATTATGTGCCTCCAGACTGGGCTTTTATTTATTTGACTTTGTTTTTTGATATAGAGTCTCGCCATGTAGCCCAGGCTGGATCTTGAACTCAGGATCTTCCTGGGTCAGCCTCCCTTCCCTCTAGAGTATTGGGATGGTAGGTAGGTGTGGTGGCTGCTTTTCAAAATCTCTGATCTGCAAACCGTGAAGGGGCTGCATCTGCTTTGGGGAGCAGGGCATCTGTTGCCATTTGTGACAGTGACCCCAGGAGCTTCAGGCTTCCTGTGGGCTTCCTACAGGAAGGACAAAGCCAGACCCAGAGCTGAGCCTTCACCCCAGGCCCTCTCTGAGCCTAGCCTCCTCCCAGAGGCCCTTCAGGTTCTACAGAGGAGGGACTGTTGGTTTCATGGCCCGCTGAGGTCCCCTCAACTGGGATTTGTCTTCCACTGCCATAACCCATGCCCCTCACCCCCCACCGCCATGCCCAGGGTCCAGTTGGAAAGTCCGATTTCCTCTCTGCCATCTTGCCTGCCTGGACACAGCGGGACAGGATTGCCAAGCCACAGATGGCCACCCAGGCCAGCCACAGACACCCTCTACCATTCTTATTCTGTTCCTGGCCTGCGCTGTGGGCTTAGAGACAAAAAGGTGACCAAACACCTGTAAGGTCTGTCCCGGGTCCCAAGTCTTAGCTGGGAAGACAGATTGTCCCAGGGGGCTAAGGGGCAGTGGGTTGCAGGCCATCATAGGGCAGAGAGTAGATAGAGACAGTCACGTCACTCATACCTTTGGTCATCAGGGACTGTAGGTGAGTGGCAGCCATGGATGGCTCTTATCCCCGTGGAAGGCTCTGAAGCGGTGGTTCTCAACCTTTCTAATGCTGCCACCCTTTAATACAGTTCCTCATGTTGTGGTGACCCCAACCATAAAATTATTTTTGTTGCTACTTTGTAACTGTAATTTTGCTACTGTACAAATTGTAATGTAAGTATCTGTGTTTTCCAATGGTCTTAGTGACCCCTGTGAAAGAGTCACCATTGGACCCCAAGGGATAGTGACCCACAGGTTGAGAAACACTGCTCAACAAAGAAGGCTGTAGTGAGGTCTTGGTCTCACCTAGTTCAGAAACGACTACTCTAGCTGCCCCGTAAGATCAGGGGCAGAATTCCTCCGAGCAGCTCAGGCCAGGGAGCTTCCCTACGTCCCAGAGTACACCCCCATCTTGGCAGCGGTGTCCCCCACTTGTGACTCTGCTGCATCTAGGAGCTGTCTCCCAGGGACTTCCTCCTGCTGGGGCAAGTGGGTGGACGGATGGGGCAGGGCCTATGGAAGAGGCAGGAGGTGTCCCACACAGCTCCAAAAGGTGCAGATCCTGTTGGCTCCAGCTTCCCAGGGCCAGGCCCCTAACTGCCACGCACCCTGCCCCCTCATAAACATTTCCCGGCCCCCTTCTGCCTGTTCACTGACCTGCAGCCAGGTGTGAATTAGACCATCAGAGACAAAATGGCTTTGATGAGCCAAATGGTGGGGCTTCTTTCTGGGGGTTGGGGGTGGGGCAATGGAGTCACCCAGGCACAGTGTCTTGCGGGGGCCCAGGCCCAGAAGGGGCCAGGAGGAATCACAAGTCCCCTCCTCCTGTCCAGCCAACCTCCAACAGCTACCACACAGCTGGCCAGGCCTCTTCCAGGCAAGGGGGTTTGCCTCGGTGCTTGACCCTCCTGGGTAGGAACAGCAGGGCTCCGCTATTCTTGAGGATGGGATTCTCAGACTGGCCTCCAGCTTGCAGCCATCCTCCTGCCTCAGCTTCCTAAGTGCTGGAATTACAAGATTAGGCTACTTTACAGAGTGAGCCACCAGCATGTTGAGGCTTTCTGGGGCCTTGGGAGGAAGAGGGGGAGCAGAGAGCTCTGGGTGGCCTGGACTTTGCTGGCTGCCCTGTGGGACTGACAGGGTCACAGGAGAGTACCAGCAGTCTTGCCCTGTCTGGATCTGGCAGGCTGCTTGGTACCCTTGACCCCACAGGGTGCCACCAGCTTCCTGTGCTGGCAGAAGTCTGTAGCTGGGATTGCTAGGGTGGCCGCCAGGCATGTCTCCCTGCCAACTGCCCGCAGCCTCTCCATGGTACCTCAGTCTGGGGCCCTGTCCATGCTCTTTGTCCAACCAGGCCTTGCCACAGTCGCAGCAGGAGACCACCATTGTGTCGCATCGGGAGTTAATTCCTGTCCATCCTGAGGGTGGGATACACCAGGACCCAGAGCCCACAGCCTGTTCTGACCTGGAGTGTTCTGCCAAGACACCTGGTTCTCCTAGGCTGGGGCTCATCCTTGAGCCCACACAGGACAGATGGAAGGTCTCTGGGCTCTGTGTCTGCCTGCATGGTGACACGTGCTTTGTTCCAACCAGTGACTAAACCTAGGGACAGCCTTCCAGGACAGAGCCCCAGTTACCTGATGGTCACTCTTGGCATCACCTCAGAGGCCACAGTCACTCATAACAGGTCATTGTCACAGGAGTAGGGGTCCAGGCAGAGGTTCTAACTCATGTAGGGTCTCAGCCTTGCTCTCCTGGCCTACCTCCCAGGGGTGCTATGGCCACCATACACACTTTCCAGAGGGCCATGGGACCCAGCATGTAGGACCAGGAAGGACCATGGCTGACCACTCACCATCTTACCAGCTGCCACTTTGGTGTCCTCAGTCTGAGTTACCAGGATGGAAAATGCCCACCAGGCCCAGGCCCTGGTGTAAGTGTCCTGCCTTCTTCCCTGGCACTTGCTCTTCTCTTTGCTGACCTCGGTCCTCACACACGGGAGGACACTTTTTGTCTCCAATGGACAAATCTTTCAGAGTGGCCCTGCTTCTGTGCTAGTGTGATGGTGGATTATGAGTGTATGCTTCATGGAGATGGCTAGTGCCACATGCCCACAGTTACTTGGCAGCCACAATGGCAGCCTAAGCCTGCCAGGGAAGCACCAGTGCCCAGCAAACACCAAAAGAATTCTAGTACTGCCCAGGAGGGAACACCTCTGAGAGATTTGCAGGGGAGAGGCACAGGGGTGGGGAGCACAGAAGAAAGGCAGCTTGGCTGGGGGGTGATTGACATTCCACCCATGACCGCACAGATGAGGCTTGGGAGAGCAGAGATTAGGGCTGAGGCAGGCTCTGGAGGAGACCAGTGTGCCTGGGGCAGCTCCTTTGGGGCTTTTATAGTCACGGAGGAGTTTGAGCCTCTGTGCTAAGAACAGAAGGTATAGGGCAAAAAAGACCAGAGGAAAGAGTTGGGAAAAAAAAATTACCAAATAATGTGTGAAGGGAAGGAATCTGGGGATGCTACTACAGGGAGATTCTGGGTCCTTAAGGAAGACCATGGAGCTCTCTCCAAAAGCTCTTGAGGATCCTGAAGGGCCTGTGTGGACCCTGGAGGAGGCTCTGTGGTCTTTGTACCTTGGTCAGCCTCCGTACTTCTCAAAGAACCCCAACCTTACTCAGGGCGGAAGCTGAAGTTGGGGCCCCTCCTGCCTGGCACTCTGCCCACCTCCACCTGCAGCCCTCTGGCAGTTGGAAAGCCCAGCATGATGGGCTTTTCCTACAGGGCCTTGGGTACCAGCGGCCCCTGCAGTGGGCAATGAAGCCTTCGAGGTCTTTCTTCTCAGTTCTCCCTCCCTGGTGTCCATTCTTTAACCAAATGTTTTTCATTTCACAGGAAGTCAGGCAGGGGCTAATCTGAGTTTAATTTTTGAAGCCAGGCCTTTGATTCAATACTCACTCATTTAAGTAATTAATGCCTCCGAGCCCAGCGTCGGAGAACACCACAGTTTACCTCGCTCTTTCCCTTCACACAGAGACAGACCTCACAGTACTCGGGACCTCCAAACCGTTAATTTATACCCCCTGAGACATTCCAGGGGCGGCTTAGTGGCCAGGGGCCACTTGGCAGTTTCCACCTTGGACCATAAGACCTTGTTCTCGTGTGCTTCGGTCCCCAAGCCCCATGACATGAGCACTTGCTGGTTTAGTGAGGTTCAGTGAGCCGGGTCCTCGGGTGACTACAGACTCTCCTGGGATTGGACACAAGACTTCATTTGTTTGGTCTACAAGCCTTTGCTCAGTACTATCTACCAAGGGCTTGGTAGAAAGATCCCAGAGTGTCAGCGCTTGTCCCCAGAGAGAAAACAGTGAAGTCTGGGGAGGCCAGGAGTATCTGACCCAAGGGCGAGGGTAGCATCTAGGGCAGAGATGCTCAGGGACAGCCTGAGGGAGAGATGACCCAAAGGAGAGACCTGGAGGGTGGGGACAGGGAAGAGGTGAGTGGTGGCTAGTTTGGGGAGGGACCAACCCCTGGGGGAAGTACCTCTCTCTCTTTCCTTTTCCTCCTTTCTTTCCCTCCTTCCTTTCTCTCCTTCCCTCCCTCTTTTCCTGGCCTGCTTTCACAAAGCACAGGCCAAGTGTACCCCCTCTTCACCCTCAGCGTTTTCTGCTCCCCTCCTGTGATAGTGACAGGGCCCCCACTCTGGCACCCCAGAAGCCCTGGTTCGTGCTCTGTGTGCAGTGGGGGCTACAATGTGGTTCTTACTGACAAATCAGAACACAGAGTCTGGGTTTCAGAGCTGGCTCTGGACAAGATGGGGGTCCTTCGTCAAGTCAAGGACGGCTGGGCCTGAGCTTCCATTCAGTGGCCAGTGCTGATCAGAAAAGAGGGGGGGGGCGGAGGCTCAGGATGGCTGTCTTACGGCCCTGCCAAGGAGGGTCCTGCTGTGGCATTTCCCAGCTGGGCTTCACCAAGGACAGGCTTCTGGGAAAAAGCACAGATGGCCTGTAGCACCCAGGGCCATGGGGACATGCAAGGCACTCGGAGGCCACTGGCGGCCTCTTAGAGGGAAGGGAAAGGACAGGTACGTGGCAGAGCTGGGGCACAGGACCTTTTCTGGGCACTGTTGAAGGTTGTAGGCCATCCTCAGGCCAGCCTGGCAGGTGTCCTCAGAAGCTCAGGGCACCGAGGAGGCCTTCCTTCCTTGACGCAGGATGACTTTACAGGCCCCTGATATGCCTGTGATGGGTGTGTGGATTGCCTACTGCCCAGCCCGCTTCAGTGACTGGTACTAAGAAGCCACAGTGAGGGTGAGACAGACTGGGGCTCATTCCTTTCTCAGTGGGACACTGGGTAGACAGGCTCGCAACCCTCGTCGGGACCCCACGTGACCCCCGAGGCGAGGACTGAAGCTCCTTCATTCACTGCTGCACAAGGTCTGGGTACACACTAACATTTACAGCGTGACTGCTCTGTCATCTCTGAGACGGTCAGTGGGTCCATCCCAGGCAAGGGTCATCAAGGAGCTGAGCTTTATAGCCTTGAGGTCCTGGAAAGGGGATGCTTTTGTGCAAACCTGTACCCACTCCCCGAGTCTGGCGCTCCTGACAGTCCCTTTAGCTCTTAAAGCCCTGGCTCCTGCGCACAGGCCTGTAAACAATACACACGTCCCAAACCTGCCAGACAGCAATCCCAAGGCCGCAGTGTAGAAGTCGGAGTGGCTTCCTGGAAGTGGGAAGATGGGGCATTTGAAGAGGACAGTCACGGCTGACAGTCGGACAATCTGGGCTGAGGGTTTGTCCATCTGCAGTGACAATAAGCCTGTCACATATTGATTCAAATATACTCTGGCCAAGGGCAGTGCGTACCCTCTCACCCCTGACCTCCACCCAGATGCTGGCCGGGCGGCTGGCTCTGCCACTTGCTAGTTGGTGGCACTGAACCTCTCTCTGTCTTAGCTGGTGCCTTCTTTCCCCTCCTTTCTTCCCCTCCTCTCCCTCCTTCCTCCTTTTCCTGGTCTCTTCTTTCTCTTTCTTCTTCCTCCTCCTCCTCTTCCTCTGCCTCTGCCTCTTGCTGCTTTGTGAGACAGGGTCTCACACTGTAGCTAGGCTAGCCTGGAATTCGAGGCAATTCTCCTGCCTCAGCTTCTGAATATTCTTCCTTTCTTCATCGTAAGCTAGGATGGCTGTCGGTCCTGCCTCGGAGACTGGTTGAAGGAGTAAATGAATTTTCAGAGACCTGCACACTCTCACTATTTGGGACTTCCTATCACAGGCCACACCCTGTGCTTGTGTCTGGGGAGTCTTGGGGTCACTCCACTCAGACGTGACCACAGGAGCTCAGAGTGGAGTGGTCCAGTAGTGCGGAGAACACACAGCCGATACTTATGTGGCCTCGTAGGGCAGCCACTCGGTCAGCATGGGACTATAGCATCTGGAGGAGACCACAGGACAGACTCCAGTGTTGGTGACAGGCAGCCTCTCTAGAGTCGGGGTTTCTGTCTCCCGCTCCTCAGGAGACCACAGATACTCCACAGCCACGGGCTCACATCAGCTCTGCAGATTGTAGGCCCTGAGCACACACATACAGATCCAGGGCCATCCCAGGAGCGCCCACATGCACATGGGGATTTCTGGTCAGGATGCCAAGGGCAGTGAAAACCCCGCAAAGCAGCGCCATCTTGTGGTAGCACTGGGACCTGGCTGCTCTTCCTTCGGGAGGGTTTGTCTCAAGTCACCCTCACCAGCTGTTTCCTGCTCTGCAGCAGAAGTCCCAGGACAGTCACCTGTTTGGCCTTGTACGTGGGAGCAGTTATGATGCCCAGGGGTGCTTTCCACAGCTCATTGCCCAAGGCTGCTGAGACTTTCCAAGGGTTGGGCTCTCTGGGGGAGATTCAGGAGCCCTCTTTACAGCCCAGACTCTGTCTGTGAAATGAGGCCATCACAATGCTGTCCAGGAGCCTGGGTGTCTCAATATCTCCCACTCTGAATGTGCTATGAATAACTAGGACTGTCCTCCATGGCAGTCCCCAATCCACAGCTACCTACAAGTCTCTCCATCAGCCTAGAGATTAGCTGGAGATCAGTCACTAGGGCCACCGGGCCCAACACGTAACTCTGAACACCTGTCCCATTGTGTCTGCGACTTAACCAGACCTCAGGGCATGGAGCATCCTCACCTTCAGAAGACCCTATAGCACCACATCTATCCTTGGTTATACCCTATTCAGAAGCAGGGACTCCTGACTCACCTTGTCTCCAGCCCCCAGCCTGTAGGGGACAAGACTCAGAGCCGGTCAGGGGCCAAGACACTTTAAAGGGGAGTCATGAGGCCTGGAGTTCCTTCTGCCTCTAACTCAGTGGGCTGCATCCTGCAGGTTCACGTGCAGCAAGGCACACACCCTCTCTGCGCCTTAGTGGAACTGAATGCAGAAGTGTAGGAATCAGGAAAAGAAACTATAAAAAGGCCCTGCTGGACACTGAGCCCCAAGGACTGTCTCTGATTCGGGTTTTGTGCTGTTCAAGCCCAGCCTCATTCTAGACTTGAACTCGGGCCCTGGGGTCCGGGAGGTCTCTTGCTGAGGGAAAGGTCTGCGCTGGCTATTCTGCAGATCCTCGTGCAAGTGCTGGCCATAGAGACCTCTCTGCTTCACCCATTTCGATAATTTACTCGGCACCAATTAATCTTCCCGTGTTGGTAGAAGCGGCGCCTGAACTCCCTCCCGGGGAGAAGGTGACATTCTCAGGCTCCGATGGGCTTTCCCCTCATTCCTGGAACGGTGATGTTAATTTCCCCCGAGTGCCCCTGGAAGGAAGCTTCAGAAGCAGGCAGAGCTTGGTGGGAACCTGACGTCTGAAGCTGGCGCACTTGGCTCCCAGAGGAGGGTCATGACATCTGCTAATTGCCAATCAACTCTAATGTGAGACCGAGAGCTTGGGATGAAAATCCCTCCTTGAGGCTGGGGGGTGGGGGCAGGGCTGGCTTCCAGGCTTAAGACATGCCTGCCAACCTCTTTGGTCCTGTGCTGTGAATGAATAAAGAGACTTTCCAGGTCCCAGAGACGAAAATGACAGGGAGATTTCCTACTGGGAAACCTGAGAGTGCGGGTCTAACAGGCGGGTCACCTGTGTTGGAGTCCTTGGCTAAGGCCATGATGCCGCCCGCCCCCGATAGGCACAAGCTGTGCCTCATCTGTGGGGTATCACCTTGCTCCAAGGGAGTCTGAGGCTCATCCTGAGCATGACTGGTCCCTTTTGCCACCTGGATGGGTTCCTGTCCTCACAACAGCATGAAGCAGGAAGTCAGCTTGGAGAAATAAGGCAGTCAGTGGGCATCCTTGCATCCTGGGACCCCAAGCCACTACTCTGGGGCCCCATTCTGACTCCTCCTCACGTGACCTCAGGCCCTGCAGAGAGCAGAGGTATGTGTATCTGATAACACATGCAGGAACAACGTGACCAAACACCGGCTGTATGCCAGGCTCTGCACTCAACACTTGGTCTTACCAAATCTAGAATATTCTAGATTGTCCAGCCATGAGGCAGGCTCTGCTATGACCCTGCCTTATGTAAGCCAAGCCTATGAGAGATTCACCGAAGGTCACTGGGGGCCACCCTCTAAGTCTAATATCGGGATTCATTCCTAGCTGCCACCCCTTATTTCCTCAGTCCTGAACCAAGGCCCGGAGTCCACAGAGAGGGTCACCCTTGTAAACAGTACTGTTGGGATCTCACAGCTCAGGTATTGCTCAGAGTTCAAGCTGGGAACATCTTGAGGGCTATTGCATAATTATGGCCCCACAGCTGTCTGGTGCAGCATCTCCGTGCCCAGTTCCAGATGCCCTAGTGGCCTGAGTCACACAGGAAGCATTCTCAGAAGGCCCCTTCAGCCAGGCAGGTGAACGGTGGGCAGGTTAATGACTCAATGTAGATCACCCACTTACCTGAAGGACACTGGCATCCCTTATCACTGGGTGATCAAATCCCAGTCATAAACAGCGGCCTTTGCACACCCAGAACCCCTGACGCGGGACTCCAGCACTGATCCGCTTGTTTATTTACCGAGAGTATTTTTAGCTTACACTCTTTCACCCCAAATGCCCGACTTTCCTCTTCTCTCTGTGAACAGACAGGAAGCAGTACCCATGTGTCTGGCCCCAACGCTAGGGTGACTCTGGGGCAATGCTCCGGCCACTGGGGTCATACTTCCTCTAGGGACAACCCATCACACCTGGAGAGTCTCGGTGAGTCCTTGAGGGCACGGGTGTGTGTACCTGCCCTGCCCTGGCTGTGGCCAAGCTTCCGGAGACTGATGCAAGGATTCGCTGAGGAGCCGCCTTCCACCAGACAGTGGTCAGCACTGTTGCCTCGGAGGCTGGGCTGACCCCAGAACGTGCCCTTCACAAGGGAGTCTTGTGTCAGCACCAGGGCAATCCCCAGGATTCTTAGCAAGATATGCATCCCCTGTCCACATTTCAGAAAAGACTGCCAGATTCCCCCTATCCCTGAAGTCTAGAACTGGAATATTGACTATTACTGAGCATTAATGCCACAGTTTCCACACTGTAAAATGGGGCTCACCCCTCCACCCACATAAGCAGCAGTAGCCTGAAATGGCTACTTTTCCAATACTATTTTTTTTTTTAAATGATAAGGTCTCATGTTGCTCCAGCTGGCCTCAAACTGTGTAGCTGAGGCTAGCCCTGACACTGATCCTCCTGCACAACTGAGGCTAGCCTTGACACTGATCCTCCTGCATAGATGAGGATAGCCCTGACACTGATCCTCCTGCATAGATGAGGCTAGCCCTGACACTTATCTTCCTGCATAGCTGAGGCTAGCCCTGACACTGATCCTCCTGCCTGGTTCTCCTCAGTGCTGGGATCATTGGCGTGCACCACCTTGTCCTGCCTTAACCTGTTTGAAGGAATGAATGAAGCGGGCAAATACTTCGCAGGCTGGGGATTGCGGCTCTGCTGCTCTTGAGTGACCTCGTGTCTGTCAGGGTCTGGGTGGAAGGAAGCAGGTGACCTACCTGAGGTAAGGGGACAGAGAAGCAGGCGTGGGTGGCTGGACTCACTACTTTTCTCACTGCTGTGACCAAAGACCTGACAAAGCCAGGTTAGACTCAGTTTGATTGACAGCCAGCTCATCATGGCGGGGGAAGGCATGGAGGCAAGAGCGTGAGGCAGATGGTCACATCGCATCTGCAGTCAGGAAGCAGAGAGAGAGGAAGGCTGGTGCTCAGCTCACTTTCTCTTTTTTATTTAGTCCTGGACCCCAGCCCATAGGATGGTGCCCCCCACATTCAGGGTGGGTCTTTCCTCTTCAACTTAATCTACACACTCCCTCATCCACATGTCTAGAGGCCTGTCTCCCTGGTGATTCCGGATCTTGTCACGCTGACATCAGTATTAACCAATCACGGTGGTGCGGTAGCTGGCAAACCCAGCAGGAAAGGCGGCTTCTGTGACCGGAGTTGTGTGGCCTCTCACAGAGCAGGCATACACTGCGTGCTCTCCTTCTAACCTCTGCTCTGCCTCCAGGGCTGCCCAGCCATAAGGCTGGAAAACCTCCTCTGGGACAGAGTAATGGGGCTGGTGGCCCTCTAGGGCACGAGGAGATGGGCCCAGAAGCAGGACTCCGAGATGCCTGTGTGAAGTTCTGCCAACCGGGCCAGGCTCTGTAGGCAAGAAGATGCGGCCTAGGTGTGAAGAGTCAGAACCCACTGGTTCTGGCCCCTTCCTTCCAGATCAGAGCTGTGCAGCATGCTGGGTCATCACCCAGGAAGGATCTGAGCGACCTGCCTGAGCAGGGTTAATAACTGGGATCCAGCACATGACAGCAAGAGGCAGATGCTGTGTCATAGCCTTGGGGTCAGTCTGCAAGCGAGGTGAGCTAGGGCAGGCAGGCTGGGCTCTGTCACAGCCAGGTGCCCCTTCCATCCCAGCTGGCTTCCCAGCTCCGCAGGAGTGAGGGTCTGCCCTCCCAGCCTTGGGGGTGTCTCCCTGCCCCTCCCTACCCCACGTTGCCACATGAAGACTGCTATCTTGCCATACTCAGAAACCCAGGACACAGATTGGAATTTTGCAAACCCAAAACCAGGTTCCCCAAGAGCCCACACCTCAGGTCAGAGAGGCAGTGATCCATTTCAGAGCCGCGTCTGTGACACCGTGCCAGGCCCTGGCATTTTGCCTGGATTCGGCACTCTGTCCCTGGGACTGGGGTATTCTTCTCTTAGCCTCATGCGCTTCCCTGAGTATGTGAAGAACACTGTCAGCTTCTACCATACCCAGGAACCAGGTTGATGGTTTTCATGCTAAGGCTGAGCCTATGTCCAGTGGGGTAGAGGGTGGGGAGCCAGACCCCAGCAGAGCCACTGAGGTCCGAAGGGTGGGGTGTTAGGAGGCCTCTCTCCACCCTCACCCCACCCCTAAGGTTAAAGCCCTCTGTTCCAGTCCCCACAGCAGTATCACTCTTACTTGAACTAAAAACAAAAAATGTTTTAAGTTAGCATAGATTAATTATACACAGTAACAGGTCTTATTGTGATATTTTCATACATGTATAATGTATTTTGATAGCAATTGCTCCCATGATCCTTTCTGTCTCTCACTTACACCAATCCCCTTCTTCTCAGTTATCCCTCCTTCCTACTCTCATGCCTTTTTCTTTATTTTGACCCAGTAAGTTTCATGAGGGCCGCAGAGGTAAGGAAGAACTTGTCCGCCAGTAGCCTGAGCTCCCAGGCAGTGGCTGCTCCACCTCTCTCTCCTTCCCCATCAGCTCTTAACTGTGTATACATTCTCAGGAAAGGGCGGGGTGAGGCCTGACCCTCTGATGACAGGGTGTTGTGGACCCGGTCATGTGAAGAGCCTGTGCAGGTGATCACAGCTGCTCTGAGTGCAGGGTGCAATGGCCCGGAAGTCAGCATTCCACACCATTCCTCCCTCGCACTCTTACGTTCTCCTATCTCTTCTGAAGTATTCCCTGAGCCTCGGAGGGGTGACAGAGGTGTCCCTAGATGGACATTCAATAGTCGTTTACTCTCTGTACTTTGACTAGTTCTGAGTGTCTGCTCAACACAGTGAAAGAAATTTCTCTGAAGCAGACAGCCCTGCTAATCTTCGGACATAAACATTGTTGTTTAGAAGCAATGTGATGGGCACATCGCGTCCACTGAGCAGAAAAACTGCAGCAGCATCCCCCTAGGGTCTATGACCTCCCAGTCCCAGGCTTTCGCTGGCGTTTACAGCTCCCTCCTGTGGAACAGGCGTCAAATGCAATCAGAAATTGATGAGTTACCCCGTAACAGCGGCACCGCTATTACACCAGTGGTCTTGTCTTGCCTGGCCAGTTGGTGTAGTCACACACAGGACCCACAGCTGAGTGGCCTCTTGGCACTGTCTGGTACTGTGTGGACTAGTGTCTGGCTCGGTCCAGCTTGGTTCATCTCTGTCCTGTGACGTAGATGTGTGGTACCTTCACCAACAGGGTTTCACTATCTCATTTGATGGGCAACCAAAGGCAGTGGCAGCTAACTGCCTGCTCTGTTTTGGGGGCCTCAGGGGCCTCCCTGACCAACTACTCATAGGGAAGCAGTCCACTTCCAGCCCTAGAATTTTCATTTAATGGTCTATGAAGGCTCCCACCCATGTGAGGCACCTCTGATCAAAACTCATTTTAGTTTTGGGTTTATTTACCACCTAGCAGGTTTTCTGGTGCCTTTTTTAGGCACTTTTTTTTTTTTTTTTTTGTTTGTTTGTTTGGTTGGCTGGTTTTGGCTGATCATCCCGAATACCAGGTGATTGCCTTCTTGTTCTCACCTTCCACTTGGCTGGGTTTTTTTGTTTGTTTGTTTGTTTCTTTTGTTTGTTTGTTTTCAAGACAGGATCTCACTATGTAGCTCTGTCCTTGAATTCACTTTGTAGCCCAGGCTGGCCTCAAACTCACAGAGATTCACCTGCCTCTGCCTCCCAAGTGCTGACATAATTTAAAAGCATGAGCCCCTATACCTGACTTACCCACTTGGCTGATTTAAATTTTTTTAATTATTTTTTAAGGAGGCTGGAGAAATGGTTCAGCAAGAGCCATTGGTGTCAAGAGCGCTTACTGCTCTCACCAAGGATCAGGGCTCATTTCCCAGCACCCACATCAGGTGGCTAACAACATGTCACTCTAGTTCCAGGAGAGCTAATGCCCTCTACTGGCCTCTGTGGGTACTGCATTTATTTGGTGCACATACACTGGGCAGGGTATGCATTCCTTCACATCAATAAAGAATAAATAAAGCTTTTAAATAAGCTTTAGTCAGCTTTCAAAGAGATGAGTTCCTGTGACATTCACATACATGTCTATCTTGTATCTCATCCCCTTCATTCCCCTTCTTGCTGACCCCCTTCCTCCCCCAAGTAGTCTCCATTTCTCCTTCCTTCCTTCCTTCCTTCCTTCCTTCCTCCTTCTATCCTTCCTTTTTTTCTAAGACAGGGTTTCTCTGTGTAGCCCTGGCTGTCCTGGCACTCACTCTGTAGACCAGGCTGGCCTTGAACTCACAGAGATGCGCCTGGCTCTGCCTCCCGAGTGCTGGGATTAAAGGCGTGCGCCACCACCGCCTCTCTGCTTGCTTCTGCTTTCTTGTCACACATGTACCTTTGCCTTATCTTGTTCTTCCTTTCTCCTCATCCTACTCTCTCACAGTCCCCGTTTTGCTTTCATGTCACACGTACGGGAAGCGTGGCGTTTGTCTTTCTGACTCCGGCTTATTTCACTTAACACAGTGATCTCCCGTCCATCCATGTCTCTCCCCATCCCATTCTTCTTTACCACTCACAAGGTTCTGTTGTGTATACGCTACATTCTCATTATCCATTCCCCAGCAGTTGGGCAGCTAGGTTGGTTCCTCCATTTGCTGGTTGTGAGCGGTGCGGCAGCAAACACAGCTTGCAGGTGTCTGTGCAGCAGCATTCCACCCAGGGTGGGTGGCTGGGTCACAGGGCTGTGCTCTTGGACTATCAAGTAGGCTCCTAGCTGGCCACATGCACTCACACTCTGTATGACAACCAGTTCCCAGGGGCTCCAAGGTGCCTCATTCCAGCTACAACGTCTCTTTGTTCACTGGCCTCTTGGATCTGTGGCCTATGGATGGAATCGGGTTATTTTTTAAATTTTATTTTGGATTCAATCTTCATCAGATGTTCAGCTTGCAAATATATTCTGTGTAAAGTTTATCCTTTCAGTTTCCTGGCAGGAATGTCTCTTTTTTATGGTGCTGGGCATGGAACCCCAGACTGTGTACATGCAAGGCGAGCCCTCTGCCGCTGAACCACCCTGCCAGCCCTTCACTGTGGGAGTTTAGGCAGGTGTTTAACTGCTGAGCCACGCCCTCAGCTCTTGGAAATGTCTTTGAACCAACCATCAGGCATTTTATTTCTTTCTTTCTATTATTCGTGAGTGGCATGGTGTATGAGTGTGTCATGTGCTCATACATGCATGCTATGTGCACATGAGTGTTCAGGTACATGTACCAATGTGTGTGCATGTAGAGGCTAGAATAGGATGTTGGGTGGCTTCCTGTATCGCTCTCTGTCTATTGCCTTGAGATGGGCCCCTCACTGGATCAGAAGCTCACCATTTTGGCTAGGCTGTCTAGCTAGTTAATGCCTCAGTTCTACCTGTCTCCACCATCCAGTGCTGGGATTACAGACACACGTGGCCAAGTCTGGCTTTTTATGTGGGTTCTGGGGCTTGGAACTCAGGTCCTCCTGCTTGTGCATTTACCTAGTGAGCCATCTCCCTAGACCCCATGTAAGTATTTTAAGACAAACTTCATTCCACTTTCGTTATTTTTGTTTATACATTTAATTTTCTCCTGCATTGGTCAGAATCATAAGAAACAAGTCCTATGCACCACACACAGCCATTGCTTTTCTGCTCTGGTCTCCGCTTGGCTCCTGCCTGGAGTCACTGGTCTACTGGGACACCTTTCCACAGCTCCTGTGAAAATGTAGGTCTGCTGGGCTGTAGGAAGTGGCTGCTGAGCTATGTTCTTTCAGCTCTTTTCATATCTGAAAAACTGTTTTCCCTTAAAATTATTTTATTTTGCTGGGTGTGGTGGCACACACCTTTAGTCTCAGCACTTGGGAGGCAATGGTGGATGGATCTTGGTAAGTTCAAGGCCAGTCTAGTCTACAGAGTGAGATCCAGGCCAGCTAGAGTTATGCAGTGACACCTTGCCTCAAAAAACGAAAAAAAAAATATGTGTACTGGTGTTATGCCTGCATGTGTCCTTGTACAGTCTCCACATAGGCCGGAAGGGGCATCAGATCCTCTGGAACTGGAGTTACAGATGGTTGTGAGCCACCCTGTGGGTGCTGGGAATTGAACCCAGGTCCTCTGCAAGGGCAGCCAGTGCTCTTAACCTCTGAGCCATCTTTCCAGTTGGGTTTTGCTTTTTTGAGACATGCATTTTTTAAGCGTAAGACCCCGACCCCCTCACCCCTTGATCTCTCAAAAAAAAAAAAAATCCTAAAAGTTCAAGACCAGCCTCAGTTATACAGAGTTTGAGATTAGCTGGGACTACATGAGACCGCATCTCAAATTAAAAACAGATGAAACAAGACAAAAAAACCATGGCTTTCCATAGAAAGAGTCAAATGGACCAATATTGCTAACAGCAGCCAGAAAAATGGGACATGCTTGTTTCCAAGATGTCGGAGGCAGCTGACAGAGGATATGCTCCTGAGAGGAGACATTAAAAGGGGTCTGGGTCCCACCATCCTACCCCTGCCTCAGGGCAGGGACCATAGCAGTGCCAGGGTGAGTGCCCACTGACTGCTGGACCAGGTCAGAAGCTCCCACAGTGGCTGCAGGAGCGGCTAGCCGGGGTCAATGACCAGTGGTATGTATCCCTGGTCCTCACTGGTACACCCGGTAGCTGCTGCTGAGTCACATGAACAAGACAGAGCTGGCTCTGCTTGCGGGTCACCTACCGGTCACATCCCTCGTAACCCCAAGTGAAGAGATCATCTCCCCTGCCGGGAACAGCATTGATGGGATATATTTTTACATGCAGCTACTTCAGAAAAGCACACAATTAATTCACCTGCATCCCAGGAGTGACCACCTCCAAGCCAGTGGCTTCTTTATTGCTAATCCTTTTGTCTTTTATTTTGAGACAGGGTCTCATATAGATCAGGCTTGAGTTTGCTATGTAGCTGAGGATGACCCTGAACTTCTGACCCTCCTACCTCAGCCTCCCTAGTGCTGGGATTAGAAGGGTGCACCACAACACGCAGTGAATGAGGCTCTGGGGGGGTCAAACCCAGGACCTCACGCACGCTAGGCAACTCTCTCCCAGCCGAGCTGCAGCCCTAGTACCTGTTACTAAGTCTCCTAAATGTCCTTCTGCTCCTGAAGTTAGAGAATAAAGAACAATATGAACACGGAGAAAGAGAAAGAGGGGAAGACCGTTGCAATTGTTTTGAAACAGAGTCTTGCTGTATAGCTCAAGCTAGCCTTGAACTCACAGCAATTCTCCTGCCTCAATCTCTTCATTGACAGAATCACAGGTTTGTATCACTCCTGGCTCCCACAGATGTCTTGGCCCACTGCCCAAAGGCAGAGGTGCCCAGTGTGCTGACGACTTTGGGGTGGGTTTGATAAGTTATGGCAATGCGTGGGAACAGAGCACAGCCCAGAGAAGTCACTGGACTCTCTGAGCAGATGCAGAATCTCCCAGGTGGAGGGAGAGAGACGGAGGAGCCAGACCCAGCTGTGTTGCTCAAGGGGCATGGAACCGTATTGAACGCTTCTGGTCTCAGCTCTGGCGATCCTGCCCAAGGGTCCCAATCAAGGAGAAAGGACACAACAGTGTGGGATTGTTCCTATGACCACCAAGGACAAGTTTGCTTTTTTTCAAGGCACTTGCTGGAGCTTAGGGACAAGGGACAGCTGTTCAGCACCAAGCTCCCAGGACTCCTGCAGAAAGTGCGGCCTCCATTGGCTGCTTCAGTGTTCTGAACCTTCAAGGGGGCTCCTGGGGCAGGGTCTGGGGTCTCCACCCAGGGTGGCAGGAAGTACAGGCTGGTCCTCAAATTTAGGTCCAGTCCGGGCCTCGCCCCGTGCTAACAAGGAGGAGGCTTGGGCTCCTCTTTAAAATGAGGACAGCGACACCTGCAGGGCAGAGCCAGGGAGGACGGAGCCTGTGAGGTCAGGGTGTCCCCCCAGGAAGTCACGGCTGGGCTGAATTATTGAAGTTCTGTCTGGATCCCAGAGAGGATTTTGCCTCCCAGGCAAAATCACCTATATTTTGTCCATCTTGCTTTGGAAAACCACACACATGCACAGGCATGCACATGCACACACACGCACACGTACATAAATTCGCACACAGAAATTCTCGAATACACAAATGCGCATATACGCACTCTCTAGTGTGTACAAATGTGCAAGTGCACACAAACACATGGTGCTCACACACACATAAATGTGCATGCACACACACACACACACAGGTGTGCTCTCACATGCACACACTCGCACACAGAAATACTCTCGGGCGCACATACACAGAAACGCTCGTACGTGCACGCATGCGCACAAGTGGTCTCCCATGAACGCATACACGCACACACAAATGCTCTCACACGAGCACTTAAACACAAACACGCACACATACACGCGCATGCCCCCCCCCGCGCGCGCGCGCGCGCGCGTGCATAAGAATGCTCACAAACTCTCACTCGTACCAAGTGAACCCCCACAGGTGTGCGCAGAGAAAGCTGCTAACACGTAGCTCAAGAGTGCCCCCTGCACACTGAGGCTCAGAACTCACGTCATTGCCAAGAGTCCAGAATCTCTAGGAATGAGAACCTAGGGCTTTCAGAGTGCACTCACACAACCTTTTGAGAATTGTCTGAAAGAAGTAGACACCCATCCAGTGTGCCTGGCCCACATTGGGCCACACATCGAGGAACTATGGGGCCACAACCCTCCCCCAGTAAGCACTGTGCCTCTGGAACCCAGGATCAGGTGCTGGGAGAACAGCCAGGTAGGGCCTTACCCATCCAGTCTCATACACCTCTGGTTTCTCAGAGCTTTGGCTGGAGGTCAGCTTGCTTAGGATCCCTAAGGCCAGCCTCTCCCTGTACCCATATTTCTCTGGAGGGAACCCCCACCTTCTCTGGTTCCCTGTAGAGAATGAAACCTGAGTTCTACCTATACAGGTAGTCCTTCCTGGGCATGGCACAGGTCACGGTGTAGAAATAGGGGGCTACCTCTCCTTCCCTGGACTCCTTCAAGGATGGGGGTGCCCACTGGAGCTGATGGGGCAGAGTTTCTGAGGAGGGGACAGACAGAATTCAGAGTCACACAGGTCTCGGTCATGTTCTTCCTCCTTGCAATCCAGGAGAAAAAAAAAAAAGCCACAATCCCTCCCCACAAGGCTGTCTACCCTCCTGGCCTAAGCCCAGCTATGCCACCGGGTCTCAAGGTCCCCACCAAGACCCCATCAATACCTTCACCGCGGGGCCCCACCTCCCTCTCTCCAGCTCTGTCCCCTTCCTTATCTGTCATTCGTGCGAAAGTCCAAGCCTGCTCTGGCCCCACTGCACCCTGGGCCTGGCCTGGCCTGGAGGCCAGTACTGTGGCCTTATCTGATGGCCAGGCCCTTATCTCCAGCCCCTTCGCTGCCAGTCACCGCTTTATGCTTTTACAAGGCGGTTGGCTTCTCTGAAGGTGCCTGGTCTTGGGGACAGCTGGATTCTTTCCTTGCAAAAGGCCTGGCGCCATGCCAGTCCCAGCTCAGCGGCACAGGGCTGTGGGAACTTCGTGTGGGTGTCAGGAGCAGAGGCCGCTTTGGGGTAGGGATGAACCAGGGTCCCCAAGGCTTTTGTAGGTGAGGTGACCAGAGAAGGCCTTCAAAGGACCCTGGTGAGTCCTGTCAGCCCCTGACCTTTTCTTATTGACTGTTGGACCTCCTGCCCTGGGCATCCTTGGTGCTACCAATCTGGGCTGAAGTCCTATTAGAGAGAGAGGATGAAATCGTGAGCTGGAAGCCACCAAACTGGACCTGGATCCTCACCCTAGTCCTCAGGTGTCCTCTGAGGCTCAGTTTCTCTTCCTGTGAAGTGAAGATAAGACACACAGTCCCACCATCCTGCTGGAGGGCCATGGGACACACAGGAGGTGGCTTCGTTGGGAGTCCCAGATACAGTTGATGTGGACTGGTCCTTGTGGTATTCATAGAGGCTTCCAGAAGCTCTCAGTGTGTTCCTGCTGAAGCAGCCAGCAGTGGCCAGCTGAACCCCAAGTCTGAGGTCTGGGGAGAGGTTCTTAGCGCCACTCCTGTGGGTCACCTAAACCCCACCTCCCACCCAGTACCCTCGCTTCCCCACTGTGTCCTTGTTCCTATACACCCAGAACCCAGCGCCAGGAAGCTTGGAAGCCACAGAAGGGACTCTGGAGTCCGAGTGGTGGTTTTGTCTGTGTTGGTTTGAGACAGGGTCATTTTTCTTTTCTTTTTTTTCTTGGGGGGCAGGGGTTCAAGACAGGGTTTCTTTGTGTAACAGAGCTCTGGCTGCTACAACTCACTTTGTAGACCAGGCTATCCTCGAACTCACAGAGATTCGCCTGGCTCTGCCTCCTGAGTGCTGGGATTAAAGGTGTGCGCCACCACTGCCCCGCAACACAGGGTTTTATTTAGCTACAAACTCCCTATGTAGCCAATGATCACCTTGAACTTAATCCTCCTGCTTCTACCTCCTGAGTACTGAAGATCAAACCTAGGGCCTTGCGCATGTTAGGCAAGCACTCTACCCACTGAATCACATCACTACCCATGTTCTCACATCACAGGAGAGAGAACATGTTGTTAGTCACCAGATTTATCTCTCAATGCCCTGCTGAATGTCTTCTATACTTGAAGAATGTATGCTGGGGACACCGTGTTCTAAACAGACAAATAGGATGACTCTGAGAATCCAAGGTGAGGAGACCCAGGCAGGGAGCCTCCTGGGCCTCACCAAACAGGTGACCTCTGAGAAAAGACTGGGAAAAGAGGGGTGAGATGTGGGGGGTCCTGGCTGAGCCATATGCAAAGGCCTGCAGCCGGAGCGGGATGCAGGCAAAGATTGGCAAAGAGGCCAGAGGTGCCGAGTTGGAGGCTGAGGACCCACCAGAGATTGGGAGATCGCTGGCCATTGGATACCCTTGGCTTTGGTGCCCACGGGCGGGAGCCTGGAGGCTTCTGAGCTCAAGGGAGACTGATTTGCTTTGTTTTGTGGAAAATGTGCTGGGAGATGATGGACAGCAGACAGTATACGGGGCAAGGCAGAAGCAAGGAGACCAGCTGGGTGGCTCTGGCTGTCACCCAGGCAAGAGTGCCTGGTGATAGGCTATAAGGAGGAGGGCGTGGGGGGTGGAGGGGAAGCGGGCGGCTGGCCTGGCCTCTGAGGATAGAGGCCCTGCTTGCTGGAGGCAGATACGGTAGCTCAGATAAGAGTGGCCTGGTTTGGAGCCTCACCAGGGGCCAGGCACCACCTAAGCATGGTGCATGCCTTGACTTACAGGATCCAGCTACCAAAGAAGTAAGTTTTAGGACAGGGAAATTTAGGCACAGAGTGGTCACAGAACTGAGGTTCAAATCCAGAGCCTGTGTCGTCAGCCAGGAATACAATGACAAGTGTGACTTTCCTCCTTGCCTGGGATCCACAACTGTGACAATTCATCTGTTCAGCCATCGGAAAAGTGCACCTCTGATACCTCTCCTTGGATGAGCACATGGAGCAGGGGTCCCCAGGATTTGGGAGTCTCCTTATCTTAGTGTGTCTAATCACCCACTCACTGTAGCAGGAGCGCTGTTCTGTGCACAGAGTAAAGGAATGGCCACTTCGTGTCGTTCAAACTGTAGCAAGAGATGCTGGATTCGAAATCAGCATCATTTTAAACTTCTCTGAAATAGTCTTCTTCTTTATGACTTGTTTCTAACTATTTTCAGCTATCTTTGCCCCATGTGTGTCTGGCTTAGGTTCAAGGCTGCAGACGGCCTGCCTCTGGAGTAGGAAATGCTCAAGCAGAGACAGGTAGTAAATAGGCTGGGGGATGGAAGGGTGGCGTGTGGGCTGGGGGGCTGCGACTATGGAGCTATGGAGAACCTGGTTGCAGTGTGTGCAAAGGGCCTGTGACAGGAGTCTGGTGCAGGTAAGCTGTAGCTAAGAGGCCAGGGGCTTTGAGGGCAGGGACCCATGAGAGAGATCCAGGAGGCTATTGGCCATTGGATGCTTTCGTCAGGCCAGGGTACAGCATGCTCATCACAGCCTAGCCTGCTTTGCATCAACTACAGTGGCCACCCTGTGGAGTCCCACTGTCTCTGTGGGCTCTGGGCAGTGTGGGTGTGTTGTTTGGGACAGGATGGGACTCCCACCTGGGCACAGATGCACATAGGGTTCAGGCTGCTTTCTTTGTACCTGGCTATGGCCCCTTGGGGGGGATCATTTTCTGTAAAAATTGCCAAGCACCTCCCACAGGTTGGGAGTGTCCTTCCTGTTTGTCCCACCCTGTGACCTACATAGACAGCAGGGAGTCCCTGTGGCAGGTTGTCCACATGTGGGAAAGCTGAAAGCTGGTAGGACACAGGAAAGGAAGAGGTGTGTGTGTGTGCGCGCGCGTGCGCGTGTGCACCAACCCTATGTAAGAGAGGAGACTGAGTCCCGAGAGTGAAGACTGAGGTAATGTCATCGGTCAGACACAGTGTCATTCAGGCACAGCTGTGGCTCTGTAAGTAAGACACAAGAGTCAATGTTCAAATGGGACCCTCCAAGCCTCCTTTCAAGGTCCCCAAAGGCATCCAGGTTGTGGTTGGGTGGCCCTGGTCCCCATCTTCCCCAGGACATTGTTCAGCAGGCGGTAGGTGCCTGACTCCTGGGGCTCCTCCTCTATGCCGCTAGCACGGCTTCCTGGAGGAGCCCCTGGCTCACAGATGTTTGTCAAGTGGCCACTATGCTCTCCCCCCGTCTGGAGTTCAAGATCTGGCAGCGATGTTGGTGGCAGTGTCATCCATGGTGGCTTCTGAGCCGTTGGGAGAGAAGTATGTACCTTCTGCCAATGACATTCCCTGAGCCTAAGAGTCAGGGAATACAGACCCCTAAGATCCCTGGTCCCAGGCCTGACCATGATGACCCCCAGTAGGACAGCATCTCTCTCTCTCTCTCTCTCTCTCTCTCTCTCTCTCTCTCTCTCTCTCTCTCCTCTCTCTCTCTCTCTCTCTCTCTCTCTCTCTCTCTCTCTCTCTCTTCTCTCTCTCTCTCCTCTCTCTCTCTCTCTCTCTCTCTCTCTCTCTCTCTCTCTCTCTCTCTCCTCTCTCTCTCTTTCTCTCTCTCTGGCTCTTCAGCATGGAAGGGCCTGGCTGCTGGTCCTGCCCAAGCAACTGCTTGTTTTTAGCTCCCAGAGTTCTCTAGGCTGTCCGCCTTTCTGTCTAACTGTTTCTCTTTGTCTTCCTCACCCCATCTGACTGGGATCTCCCTCTGCATCAGGAAGGGCCGCCGGGCATAACAGAGGTCTCAGGGCCGCAGCCCTGGTTGATCCTCACTGGCCACAGCTGCCTATGAGCTCTCAGCTGAGTTGATTGACACTTTGAGACTCAGTTTCCCTTTGGGCCAATGGCCTGAGATAGCACCAGCTGCCACGGGAATCTGCCCCTGTGGCCCTCTGGTGGTAGTCCTCTCCCCAGGGGTTTCTATCCTAAGAAGGTTGTGACAGCTGTAACTAGCCAGGAACCTCAGCTGCCCTTTTAGCTGGATCTCCAAGGACCCTGGGGACTGAACTCCTTCTGGACAGGCCTCTAGTGGGCATGAGCCACGTCTCTGGCAGATGGCACTGGCCATTCCTCCTCCCCCAGCTTCAGCCTTGGAGAGGGTGCTGTGACCATCCATTCCCTCGACTCCGACCCTCACTGATGAGACAGTGAGGCTCAGGGACGTCTCTGAGGATGTGTGAGTAGCTGTTCCACTAAGATCCGCGGTGGGGAGC